>NC_079436.1:25376443-25453943 GCF_903798145.1 Danio aesculapii
AAGTTCTATAAGTCTGAGCTATTTTAGCTGAAAGTAGCATTGATGGATCTAAAACTATATCAGTGCTTTTGTTTTGTCTCGAGAGGGACACCAGTAATTTTTAAAAGTTTTAAGCACATTTTGTAAGAATTACTTGCATGTTCTGATTAAATTATGACCTAATAGTAGTATTTCAGTATTTCTTTTCTCTAGCTCATAGTTAGGAATACACAAAACTAATAATATTTGGGATTTGACAAGTCATTTAAATTAGTAATGCTCATTATTAATCAGCTAAACTAGCCAATCATTATTTGAATCTGTCTGGAATGAGAGGAATCAGTCTAATTATAAATCAAATCTAATGCATGCGATATGAAGTCATAACTGTGAGTCATATTTGTTATCTCATATAACTTATTATATGAGATGGGTCATAATTACGAGATAAAAAGTTAAAATGTACAAGTCATAAGAGTGGTATTTGACCTCAAAAAATAAAATTGATATGCTAAAACTATGAGATCAAAAGATTTGAAAGGATGGAATGTCATTCAATTTAATTAACAGACTAAAGGAGATGGATTTATGGTATAAAAGTTCTAATTTTTGAGTCAAATGACAAGTCACACAAAATGAAAAGTTATAATTTACAAAAGGTGCAAATTATGAGAAATTTGAGAAATATTAGACAAGTGATTAACAAAAATGTTGCAGATGTTTCATCAGATATTTTATTTCAAAATTATGACAGTCATTACTGACAAATCTAAATTGAGAAGTCATAATTGTGACATGAATTATAACAATAATTAAAAAGGGGAATTTAAAATTCCTGTAGAAAATTTAGCAGAAATCAAAGTTGACTCATCATCATGATGTTGAATCTCATAATTTCAATTCAATTTTGTCTCCTAATTTACAAAATAATCGTTTTTGCTTCCACTTTATATTACGTGACCATAACTAATATGTACTTACTCTAAAAAATAAATCATTCAAAAATTAAAGCTAAAAATTAATAATGAAATGTGCTTATACTGTAGTGTAAATACATGTTTTTACATAAATTACAACTGTAATTAATTTCTGGAATTACGTTTACAATTTCACTGTTGCCAACGCGGTGGCGCAGTAGGTAGTGCTATCGCCTCACAGCAAGAAGATCGCTGGTTCAAGCCTCGGCTGGATCAGTTGGCATTTCTGTGTGGATTTTGCATGTTCTCCCCTTGTCTTCACGTGGGTTTCCTCTGGGTGCTCCGGTTTTCCCCGCAATTCCAAAGACATGCGCTATAGGTGAATTGGGTAGGCTAAATTTGTCGTAGTGTATGTGTGTGATTGAGAGAGTGTGGGTGTTTCCCAGTGATGGGTTGCAGCTGGAAGGGCATCCGCTGCGCAAAACGTATGCAGGATAAGTTGGCGGTTCATTCTGCTGTGGCGACACCAGATTAATAAAGGGACGAAGCCGAAAAGAAAATGAATGAATTTTACTGTTGATCCATCTCTTACACCATAACCCACCCTTAAACCTACCCACATCACCAAACCTGTCCATAACCCTACCCGTATGCCATCTCAAGTGCATCAGATGTGTTTTGCAATTTACATTATTAACACATTAAATATATTGTATTAATATTTTGATTTAAGTACATGTCAGTTAAGGACATTTAATATAAAGTGGGACCTCGTTCTTCCACACATATATTTCTATCTTCTCTAAGGTTTTCTCTTTAGCTGTTCAGGGAATCAGAGATCAGCTTTATTTGTCTTCAGTGTTAAACGAGAAACCATCCTCTGTTATACTATACCGTGTCTCTTGCAGGAGCGTTAATGTAGAATTCAGAATAAGCACTAGAGCCAGAGGAGTAAACCTAATCCCTTTCTGTTTACTTTTCATTGTTTGTGTGAGGCGAACTCCCACAAGTGAAGAATCAATGCGTCTCGCATCACTTTGCAGTACTGGAAACACGTTTTGATTTCACAAGGATATAATTCAAGATTGTCTTGGTCTTAAGTGGTTTATTTTGTTTTCACATTTTATCCTGATTGAAATTCGCCTAGCTGCATTTGGGACATTTCATGTCATGTATTGAATGTTAATATGGACTTCTTTCTCTCATATTCCTCACAGTATGGTCAGTTCTCCGAACCAACAGAAATAACAACTGCAGCTGGTCCTCCAAGCCAGTGTGCGGCGCCATCCCTCACCTTAATCTCCAAAACATGTGTGCTGATCGGCTGGGAGGTAATTTGTCATATTTATTAAAACACTAATAGGTAGTGCTGTCAATCAATTCAAATATAACTAAACCATCACACTTTTTAGATAATTTAGATTTAATCCCACCTAACAGTTTTATTTTTAGTTTTAAAATATATTATTGGATTGCAATAATTTCATATTAGATTAGATTAATGTACAAACAACACAAAGACTGTACATTTCTAATAGTTAATATGCATTTGATGCAAGTGTTTTTTTCTAAAATCAGCTTTTTTCTCATGTTCATGTTCAGTAAATTCACTTTAAATCCAAGTCAAGCTATATTGTCACTCCGCTACATGTGTGGACCTACAGAGGAACGAACAATGCTACAATGGTATTTTAAAAAAACCATGCATAAATAGCATATACTATAAGATACTTAACTATACACGTAAGACAGGCTATACAAGTATTTTTACATGAGACTGAACAATGTTGTGCAGGATATTGTGCAAGAGAGGTATTAAAGGTGAATACTGTGCAACAAGGGGTATTAAGGTTGATGCAAGCAGTGCAACATGATCGTGGTACATTTATAGTAAACATCATTTTCTTATTGAGTTCTTGTAGGATGGAGTTTAGATAAAGTGTCAGGTGCATAAGAGAAAAGAGTGTTTCTACAGGTGGTTTATCAAGCCCACTCACCTGTATGAAGCACAATTGGAAATGCATTAAAATAATGCAGTTAAATAAATCTATTTTTTGCCACCAAAAAAAGGACATTTCTATCCTTACTCGCAGTAACCTGAGACAAAATGCCTCATTTTAGAAGAAAATTAGGGATGGCACTTAGAAGTTATAGAACATTTGTTAAATGGCATTGTTTTATGACTAAAGGGCATTACTGATACCTACTGTATACCACTGATGTCTGTAGTTAATTTTCTAATATTTAACCATTGTCTATAGCCCTTAAATTTCATGTAATTATACATGCAGCATGATTGAGAGCTATCCATTTGAACATGTATAGAACTTTGAAAGATAACAGTTCAGATGAACTTAAAACAGTTTTCTCATAAAAACATTGTAATAAATGTCATATTTAGTTACCTATGCCCAATAGAAAGTGGAAATGTACTTAATTTCTAAAATATCAACCTCTACCAAATGGTTGATATGTCGGTTTATGGTAAAACAACCGGAAAAAATAAATATACTATGAAAAATCTGAAAATATGATGTGTAAGACCAATTTAATTAAAAACAGAATCAAAATAAACCTCTAAATCATCCTTATTTTTTTGAAGTATGCCATAAAATATTTCAGATTCTCATTTAACAGATTCTCAGTTTTCTTTGTTTTTATTTTACAATACAACCAAAATCAAGTGCAACAGGATTAAGTTTGTCTTTTTGTTTGTTTTTGTAAACCAAAAATGCTCTGTAGTGTAAACCATTATTTAAAACAGTCATTCTTTAAACGACTTTAACAGTTATTTTTTAAAACAGTCAAAATATGCTCAACCATTTGGCAGAGCAGGCAGTTATTAAGTTATCAAACACTAGAGTATAGACAATTAGATGAATCCTTAAAGTGCAAACATTATTGATTTGATCTAATTGCCTTTTTTTTAACTTTATGACTTAATTGACAACATACCTACGACCATAATTTAATCAGAACTTTAATATTACATCTTGTGCCTGCAATTTACGAGCATGTGCTCCGAGCTTGGTATAACGGCTGTTTTTTACTGTCATTTGGCCTGACAGCATCTTATTGAACAGTAGTTTTCGGTTATACTACTGAAGCTCCATGTCACCTGTTCCTTTTCCTCGTTTTTTTGACTGAGAATTTGTTGAAGTGCTTTTTTATGATTTTTGACGTGGTTGTAAAGACTTTCTGGATCTTAATAATTCAATTCTTGTCAAGAATCAAATCTGCCATCCTGCTAGCTCGACCCCATTCTACCCCAGTATTTGCTTACCCTGTGTTTGCTGCACCCATATCTCCCCCAATATTAGCTTCGCCCATATTTGCTCTTGTGTTAGCTCTGCCACATATCTGCCTCTGTTTTAGCTCCACCCCGTAGTTGCCTCTGTGTTAGCTGTGCTCAAATCAGCCCCTGCGTTAGCTCTGCTCCTACATTCATTACTCTTAATTTTGTATCACTGTTAAACAAACCTTTTAATCAAATCTTCTAATGTGCTCATTTTGACAGCAATACTGCTAAGAAATGGATCTTGCATTAACATACTCAACATAGAAATGGAATCAGTGACGACCTTCAGATACCACTTTGATTCACACCAGCCTATAATTTATCATGTCTTTCTTTCTCTCAGAGTCCAGAGAGCTCAGGGGCCGATATCTCCGAGTACCGTCTGGAATGGGGCAGAGAGGAAGAACCCATGGAGCTGATCTACTGCGGCCCTGAAACACAGCGCGAGATCTCAGACCTGACACCCGCCACGCGTTACTACTGCAGACTACAGGTAGCAAAGCCACTCAGGCCTTCATCTCACTTATGTCACACTTTTTATTCAGCAAAACCTTTAAAGTATGGAGCGATTACATATAAATAAAGAGAATTACTAAATTATCCGTAATTATTTCCTTCCACAATGTGCAATGCCATTGAGACTAAAAAAGTTCAAATATTTTTATTATATTATTTAATTACTCTTTGTTCCAAGATGTTCTTGTTACAGTTTACGTGAACATTTTAACCCTGGTTACATGGTTTTTCATATTTTGGAATTTTCTAGATAATTGTTTTAACAATTTTACAATTTGTGTATTTTTTTCTTTGTCAAAATAGAATAGAATGTATTATGAGGGCCATAAGTAGTATTAGCATAATATTATATACATTTAAGTATAGTATTAGTATAGTGAAATACTATATGTGTTAAGTATAGTATTATAGAATAGTATAGTATTAGAAGTAGTACACTCAAAAAATTATGTTTGCTGTTTGATCAAACTACTTATTTAAAATGAAACTATACAGATTTTCACTTTTTGGGGGGAAAAACCTAATAGTTTTATGTTCAATCCATTTAAATTGTAAGAACGAGTAAATTAACCTAATTTCGTCTCAACAACATGAACATTCATTCATTCATTCATTCATTCATTCATTCATTCATTCATTCACTGTATGTCTTTCTACTCCAGCATCACAACTCCTGCCTAAACTTGAATTGGATTTTCTGTTTTTAAGAATTTAGCATTTCCTTTTTTAAACCATTTTTAGCTATTTTAGTTGGTTTAATTATTAGCAGAGTTGTGAAAGTGTGACAGGAGAAGTTGAAAAGAACAGGGAATTTTGCCCCTTCATTAACTATCATTTTGCGCACTGAGGCTGTAAAAAGGTTTAGGTCATTATGCTTTAAATATATGAGCTGGTGACAGTCAGGGCATAATTATATTAAATGACAAGTTTAATATGAGGATTAACGATTAACGATCACTGTAATCATTTTAATTTATAAGGAAATATACTCATGTGCTTTACAGAAGTAGAACGAGATTAAAAAATAGTTAGAATAGTTTTTTTTTTTTTTTTTAATATATTTAAAATTGTCTGCTGATAAACAAATTCATAAAAATTGTCTTGATAAACATCAAGAATAAGTATGTGGTCTCTTAATTCTTAAGTTGGCATTTACTATTATTTCACAGAACTGTCGGTGGATTGAAATATTTAATTGTGATTAATAGCTGTGGCACAATTAAAGTCAATTTTCTGTGAAAGGAAACTAAAAACAGACAGTTATGTAATTATTATGTTGCAAATTTGTCTGGACGCCATTATTCAGTGTCATTATCATTTATTGATTGTTTTCAGAAAACAAACAAGTTGAATTCAATAAACGTACAAGACTTTTAACATTATTAAATGCATTGTTTGTCCTTCTGGAGAATTGGTTAGCATTTAAACGTTCTTTAATACAATAGTTGCACATGAGTCCCTTAATGTGAAACAACGGATCTCAAAATTATTTGAGGAAAGAGTTCAAATAAACAAATGAAGAAAGCTATAGAATTATTAGGACCTAAATGGTTTTTCTGAAGAACAGTGAGCATTTTATCCGCAGGACAAACAAGGGACTCATAAATACCTATCACAAAAAAAGTACAAACTATCACAAACTTTCATTGAATCAAGTGTATCTAAACTTTTTTTATTATTAATAAATTAAATCTATTATTTTATATTGTAAACAATATATAAACATATTTTACCGTGTGTGGAATATCGTTTTCAGGCCAGTACTAAGTAAAAAATAACACTCATTTTGTATGATCTCTCTTAAGGCCTGTTTACACCAAGCATGATAACTATAAATATAACAATAAATATTTGCGTACACACTGACGAACAATTAAATAAATTATTATAAAATTATGATATTATAAAAAAATTGGTTTGTTGTTTGTTTATTTGTTTGTTTTCATTTGGCACATTGTAACCAGCAGATATCGTCAATTTGCTACTAGCGCATCTGACCCGCGAATCTTTATTTAAAAATGTGTTAATCTAATCAAACAAATTTAGAGATCATAGTCAGTGTGAAAGAATAAAAACAGCAAACTATTCCCCAGAATTTTCTAAAGAGTGAACACAGAGGCTGAAATTAGCTCAGGATACTGAGGTACTTTTATTTTTATACTTCATTTTGCCAGCCTTTCTTGAATAACTTCCATGTATTCCATGGCTGCTGTCAGTGTTTCATCAGTTATTAGCTGAGAAAAAAATCAGAAAGTGATCCTAACAATATAGCTTCTCTACATATTTATCGTTATAGTTGTGGTCTGAACGTTGCTGTTGCAACATTACATTTCGAACCATTTTTAGAAGTTTAGAAGTTTGGTGTGAATGGGTCTTTAATTTAGTGCTTAATTTTTAAATGAATAACTTCCAAAACAAAACCAGAAAATAAGTTACTGAGACTGACATCTGCCTTGATGTTACTAAGTAGCTATAGCGAAAAAAAAAGTATCTTTAATTATTTTGTGCAATATAACGTTATAAGTCAACCATGGATAAAAAACAACACACATGTAGCTACAAACATAAATCGTATGAACCATCACTATTCAGTTCACTAAGACCACGGACATTCCGTTCACGTCACTATTATGTGCTAAGTGAAAATGACTCACTCTGTCTAATCTTGAGGAAAAGCCCACAGTTACCTCTTCCATCATGTTTTCTGGCTGACTTGAGATCGCATTGCTTCTGTCACCTGCTATCCTAATCCAGGAGCGCAGTTTCCTCTTCTCTTGATCAGATTCATTATCAGATTTACTCGTGGTTTACAAAATAATAATAATATATGCTTGTCTGCCTCTCTGGCATTTTGAAAATACAAATGTTATTTAGGGAGGCCACTTAGCCATTATTTATTTTTGCTGCTCACTGCGTGTGAAACAATAATCACCAACCAATGGGAGCGATTGCAAATGTAAGAAAGCTGATTGGTCGAAAGTGACTAGCTTTATGTGTGCGCGCTCACACAATCCACACAGCTTTGCTCGCTGTTTTTCACTCTGACTCATTCACATTCTCTCACGCACACATATACATGCAAAAGCTAATGCTAGATCAGTTAAAATAAATACCAGAACGCAAAACACGGATATCTGACATTTCCCAGAACAGGATCTGGCAAGATCCAGCTGAAATTAAGCACTGGTTTAAGTTCCAATTTTCACTATTAATTATTACCTGACTATTATTAAGAATTTGGCTGTTTATTAGTAATACTCTGATTGTTTTCCACATCCCTAATCCTACCAATACCAAAACCTAACTACTACCATGATGACTAATAATAAGCAGCCAATTAGTACTTTATTGAGCTAAAATTCATTGTTAATGGTTTGTTAATAGTGAGAATGTTACATTAAAATAATGAGTGTCCCCAAATCTCTTATTAATGAAAGTTGACCTTTCGTCTTGTGTTTTTAGGCAGCGAATCAGGCAGGTGCAGGACCCTACAGTGAGCATGTGAGCTGTCAGACACCCGCCACAGTGCCCGATCCGGTCTCAGTGCTGTCTGTACTGGAGCATGACCCCACCGACAGCGGCGTCTACTCGCCCTCCACGTGCCTGGCTTTGAAATGGGACGAGCCCTGCAACAACGGAGCCGAGATCATGTCTTACACTCTTAAAATGGGAGAGCAGCTCATCAGCCTGAGCAACAGCACCTGCCATGTGCTGCAAAACCTTCAGCCAGACACTGAATACAGGTATGTGCTGAACTAAACATGCTTTGAAAGGTCATTTAGTCTCTCTATTCGACAGTTAGTTTCCAACATGGATTTTACAAATGCTATAAAACATGTGAATGAAAAAACTGTGCAGTGAAAGGGGAAGGAGGTGAGACAGACAATGCAACAGAATCTTTGGATTCAGATGGTTTTATTTCACTCTCATTAAGTTGAAAGCATGAATAGCTTCCCACAAAGGCAGACTGCAATTCACTATTATACACAACAAAAGTTCTATTATAGATGGTTATGTAAGCTCACAGTTGGAGTGTGTGATATTTATCATCTACAATAAAATTGTAATTGGGGTTCTATCAGTGTGTGAGCTGACATTGTCAGCTATGTCATTTGAACAACAAAAAAACACATGTCTCTGAGAGTCCAGAAGCATTTACTACACGACCAAGCCTATTATAATGCAGTTAGAATGACAATATTATGCAAGCTCCGAAAGCCAGATTTGTCTTTGTATGGGATTTTATCTATTAGTAATATCACACAAGCAATAGTTTTCCTGAATATTGTAATTTTATACACAATATTGTCTTTTATTTTGATGTTTAGTCAAATAATTCTGAAGACAGAGTATTTGTGCACGTTACTCATTAATTTCTGAAACAATAAATTTTTAAAGGCAAGACAAGGCAAGTTTATTTAGATAGCTCATTTCATACACAGTGGCAATTCAAAGTGCTTTACACAAACAGGAATAAAAGAAACAAGAAGAGAAAAACATAATAATACGATCTGTCGGACCATGATCAGATGAAAAGAAGCCAGTTTTTGAAGAGTCAGTGATTCATATAAATGAAACAGACATTCTGAGCAAATCATTTAAATCAGTGTTTCTCAACCACGTTCCTAAAGACCCACCAACACTTTGGATGTCTCCTTTGTCTGTTAAACCCATTACAGGGGTTTCAGTCTCTGCTAATGAGCTGATGATCTGAATCAGGTGTGTTTGGTTAAGAAGACATCTAAAATGTGCAGAGCTGGGGGTGAGCAGAGGAATGTGGTTGAAAAACATTTAAATATCCGATTAAGTGAACCACTTATTAATACAGGGACTTGCTGACAGTTTCACTTTAAAATTTAATGCACATACACAGCCATTTCATATTTATGCTCGAAATAAAAAATCTAGATTACAATATACAAATACACTGTTACATCTTTAAACATTTTCACCTTTTATTTTGTATTAGACCCTTATAAGAGGGGCAAAAACATATTCCACACAGAAACTGTGAATGCATCTCTCACTTATACCAGGTTCAGATTATACAAAGTTTTTGTGTTTTATGATTGTCAGTGTCAGCATCAAGGCTATTGAAACAGTGGTTGCCTAGCAACATAAAAAGAGCAGCCCACTGCCCTTATTTCTAAAGACACAAAAAATTAGTGCGGTCTGCTTCGCATTTTCAGAACTGAAGAGTGTGTTCAGTATGAAGTCTTTATCACCTCATTCAGCTCAAAGAGTTTTCATCCATGACTATAGATCAGATTAGAATAAACAATCAATTATTACATCTCAACAATCATTGTTGTCTGCCAAATCTCAAGACCTTATGTCAGTCTGTTTCAAAATGATTCTGCTATTGTGAAGTCTGAAACTAACATTACAGTTATTAGGAAAAATCTTAATGTACCGTTACTTGACAAAAAAATTAGTGTATTTAGTAATTGTTTAAGGCCGTTTGGCATCCTTTATCTTCTCTTCAGTCACATGCAGTCTAAACAGTCTCAATAATTTTGAGCAATGATTTCTGTGACATTTTTAGTCTCTTTTAATGCCTTTACACTACATTTTTAATGTTAATGTATCTATAAAGCATCCATTTCTTGAGGTCAGACTGTCTGATGCTATGCGTGATTTGATTAGTCAGGAATTTGATTGTTCTACTTGCCCAATCTCTGTTACTTTACACTGCTGGAATCTCCACATGCTTTCCTGAATAATTAAGTGATCTGTCTTTTCATAGGATAACAACATGCATTCTGGTGAATAATTATTAGAAATCAATGGATCATTGATGCATTATAGCTATAATAAAATGTAACATTTTAACGACAACCCCAAACCTAGTGTGTGAGTGGGCTTGACAAACCACCTGTAGAAAACACACTCTTTCATCTCTTTGATACTTTAACCAACACCTTCACCAGTTTTGCACATTTGCACCAGACAGGTTCTTTAAAAAAAAAAAAAAAAAAACATTTTTGAAGTGTGCTTCACACAGGTGAGTGGCCTTGACCTGTACAATTTTTTTCTCTCCATTAAAAAAAACACTTCCCCTTACTCTAGCACAGGCATGGGCAAACTCGATCCTGGAGGGCCGGTGTCCCTGCAGAGTTTTGCTCCAACACTAATCAAACACACCTGAACACCCTTATTAGTGTCTTCAAGATCACTAGAAAGCTACAAGCAGGTGTGTTTGATTAGGGTTGGTGCAAAACTATGCAGGGACACCGACCCTCCAGGATCGAGTTTGCCCATCCCTGCTCTAGCACCTAATTCTCAAACAGTTCATTGTATAATCTCCAGTTCTTGTGTGTACTGCCTCTTGTTGAATAGGTGAATGCCTCCTCAATTGCAAGTCGCTTTGGAAAAAAAAGCGTCTGCTAAATGACTAAATGTAAAAGTAAAATTCTGCGACATTCACATGAAGACAATTTAAAACCCGGCAGGTAGGAAATGATGCATGAACTATCCCGATTACAATTTAAACTAATAGTTGATAACATTATTACACACATATACTTCTAATTAAATTTCTGAATGTGTAGTTCAGTGCAATTAAACCAACACATACAACCAGGAACCAGTGACATGTCCAGTCTGTCCGCTAGATCACTCTTTTATCTGGTGATTCACACAAGCACTTCTTAAATTATGGGAAACAGTCTTAACTAATGGCAACTTAGCTTTCTGATTCCCTGCGAGGCGGATCCATGTCCTGCAGAGAGTAGTTATGCTTCATCTCGACTCTCATTGACATTCTAAAGAGTTGTCCATTTCAACCAAGCCTGACGCCAAAACCACGTCACCCCCGCTGCCTGTTTCCTCCCGCAGCCCAGGAGGATGGTGGGTAAACAGCAGCGTGTTAATGATGCTAATCGGACGCTAATGAAAGGAGAAGGCCAGAGGGCAGAGTTTGTGTGTGTGGATCTACGAAATGCTGTCCATAACAGGACATCTCTCACTGCATGGGGCCGCACACTCTCCATCAGACAGCTTATGCAAGCCATGTTTTTGTCTGAGAGCTGTGATTATGCTCTTTAAATTAGTGACTTGCGTGCAGCTGATTTTATTCCACTTTCATCCAACTTTTCATCCACTCCTGCTGATTTTTGTAATTTTCTTCCTGCCTACTCCCACTTAATTTACACTACTTTTTAAAAAGGTTTGATGTTAGTAGCTAGTTTTGAAAGACAAGCAATACTTTTATACAAAAGTTTATTTTTGAGTTGCAAATCAGCATATTAGAATGATTTCTATAAAACATTTTGTGACACTGTAGACTGGAGTTATGATGATGAACATTTAGCTTAATCCTGACATAAATTCATCATTCATTCATTTTCTTTTCGGCTTAGTCCCCTTATTAATCTGGGGTCGCCACAGCGGAATGAACCGCCAACTTATCCAGCACGTTTGTAAAAGTACACGTTTGCAAACCTACCTACAAACAAACTAAGTAACAAACAATTCCGATTAGACCGATCATGTGGTGAATGTTGATCTTGGGTTGAGCCCAATGAGCCTTACATCTAAAAATAGAGCAAGGGTGTTCCTTTAGTGACATCGCTTTGACTCACACGCTGAAAATGGCGGACGTGAAACAACAAACTGAGGATATGGTGATGCGCGACTGTCAATCAATATTGGTGGGTGGGGGGACCGCACTCTTACGTCAAGTTGCGGTCGATCTGAAAACAGATCCATTTGGTCCACCATGTTTATGTTGTTAAATTGAAGGAAATAAAAAGGACTGGGTGTGTTTATATGACCCCAACATCACAGTCAATACACTATACCTACACATATGTCTGTCCAAACAGCTTGAAAAGTAGATTTTTGACCATAGGTGCCCTTTAAATCAAATAGCTGCTGCTTGTATTTACAGCAATGTAAATTCTATATCTATAATTTCAGACACTTCTAAAGACTTTTTTTAACAGCTCTACTTTTTCTGTCTGTGTTTTTCATTTAATGTTTTAGTTTTAGTATTCTAGCCATGTTCAATATAGGTTCATGTGTACTGAGGATCAGGGTTTATTTTTTTGGTTTTATGCTTGACCATTCCATTTCCATTTTGTCCATCTGTTGTGTTTGTCTTGCTTTCAGTTTGCATTCTCAGCCACACATCACACCGCCCTCAGTGTGTTTTTGTTTTCTGCTTTTGTCCATGTAACCTTAACACAAATTTACATTATTTATCTATTTTTTACATATTAATTATTAGTAGCTTAGAATCAAATAATGAATAGAATCCCAACCAAAGGCAGGATTGCGCTGACAGATTCCATTATCTGATAGCAGACTATCTGGTGATCTCCTGCCAGTGCTCTGACTCAACTTGTAGAGGTGTAACCTCTGTTATTTACCCTGCTCAGACAAAAGAAGCTGCCTTCTGTGTTCACTATGTTTAACACCTCTTATCTTACTGTAAATATAGTTTGATTTATGTTACTTTGATCTCTGCTCTGACATAAAATGTACAGTTTAATTGCAAGTGACATTCACATTTTTGGTAGTTGAAGCGATACTGTATGTTCTATACAAAATAATGTGACTTTGGACCACAAACTCAGGCATATGTAAATATATATATATATATATATATATATATATATATATATATATATATATATATATATATATATATATATATAATATAATATGATTATTATTAATATTATTGAGATTTATGCATTTCAGTGATGTATATTCTGTTAGGATAGGACAATATTTGGAAATATTTGGAATTTGTCAATATTCAATAATTCATTCAATATATCATGATAATGAACATGTACAGTATTGATATTGTGGGCACTACAAAATACCACTAGTTATATCAACTTTTAGAATGATTTAAAGGCAATTGGTTAATTAGCTTAATAGTTCAAACATTAACATTTTAACATGTTAATTAGCCACTACGTGCTGAAATATTTATTGAAAGTTCTGTGACTATTTATAGACCTGTTGTTCATTAACACTGTGCAGTAAGACTCCAGTAATCGTCCAGATAACTCGCAATGAAAACTACAAAAGCTGTTATTAATTTTAGCTTATGTTAATTAGTTAATGCTTGCTATTGTAGTCTGATTACAAGTAATAATCATTTTATTAGTTGTTTTTTAATCCATTAACAAATGTTTCCTAATGACCTAATAAGAGATCAATGACTAAAGTTTGGAAGTGTAATGTACTGAAAATATCTTTGAATCCCAAATGCAGGAAACTGTTATTTCACAAATGATCAAGAACAATATCATTAAAAAGCTGAATAAACATACACTCAAAAAAGGTGTTCAACAAACTTAATTAAAGTAATGGAAACATTTTCATGAAATTGAATTGAGTTATTTCAACTCAAGTTATTTTAATTTATTTAATATTTGTTGTTTCAACTTATTTTACATAAATAGAAACCCAAAGCAAAATTCACTTTGAACCAATTATGTCAAATCATTTACATTTGAATGACCAGAATTTTTTATTATTTATTGCAGTTCAACCTGCAACTGCCTACAATTGACTGAGACTGATCTTAGAACTGGTATTAGCACAGCTGCGGCTCACTGAGCGAATTAACAAACAGTATTGTTGTGAATGAAACTGCCAGCACCCAAAGCCTCAGTGCTACTCTTCTTCAAGGTGGTAACCTCAAAACTCAAAACCTCACATGGAATTCTTTAAAATCCTTAAACTAAGAGTCGTTTAAACTCCAACAAGTAATTTTCTTAACTCAAACACCTAAGATTTTTTTTTCAACTTTTCCCCTCATGTCAAACATGCTGGAAACTACACTGTAGTTACACCAACACTAATCATTCATGTTTTACTAATGCTTTGCTTCTTAGACTTTACACACCTGAAACTTGTCTATAGCACTTGTTCACTGCTGCTCTTATAGTTGTGTGAATTGCTTCCTTGTCCTCATTTGTAAGTCGCTTTGGATAAAAGCGTCTGCTAAATGACTAAATGTAGATGTAAATGTTTTACCAACACAAAACAATAAAGTTAACTTCATTTTTTACAAATTTAAGTGGATTGAACATAAAACAAATAGTCCAAAAATGTACTGGAATTGTGTAGTTTGAACAAGCAGCAACAATATTTTTTGTGAGTGCAAACAACAGAGTTGTTAAAATGATTCCCATTCGTGTACAACTTTGCAAAAATGCCCCCAAAATGCTGTTGTCATTTCAATGAGCCCTTTTTAGTCAAAAACAAGACTTCTGAACTCACTGTATATGAATGAGGAGCGGATGCTCGAGGCAGACGTGGTGTGACTGTACGGTCATTTGATCACTCCTAGATCGATTATGTCTTTTGTCATTAGCCGCGTAAAGACTAATGAAATCTTGCGAAAGGTTAAAGTATGTTTTGTTTTCAGTTAAATGTCAAGCAAGCGGTCTGCTGTTTTGGCAGAGCTGCAGTTCATTCCACTCCAGACTCCAGAGCTCCATATTTTTTGCTAAACCCCAAAATTGACTTTGGTTCCATTTGATTTAATAACATGACAAGGCATTATCCTTGAATGATGGGCTGCTTCTCAAAGCACTTTCAGCTGACAAATATAAATTTGATAAAGCTTGGCAGGGTGAAAGTTAAGGAAGTTATTTGCATCCTCAAGTGAGCAAAGCTCTGCTTGACGTCTTATCACTTCCTGCACTCTCTGTGAGAGATCGAACTCTTATCTCACATTATGGCAGGTTAAGCTACAAAAAAAAAGCAGCTGTTGTCTTTAAGAGAAAGACAATTGTTATGATTTTAGTACAGTCAGGATTTTATTAACCGTTTAATTGTTAATCAAATAATAATTATAGTGTATTAACTGTGTATTAATGGTTTAAATCATTTTAATTTTGGGGTTTCGTTTTAATTTTAGTTGACATTTCACTTGTGTTGTGTTTTTCCGGGATTTGTGATATATTCAGTTGACAGAATTATTCGCCCTCCTGTGAATTTTTTTAACAGGAGGTGAATGTTTGTGTGGGTGGAATTTGATCCACCTACACAACCAAACATTCATATGCAAAACCTATATATACAGTTGAAATCACAATTATTTGCCCCCCTTTGATTTAGATTTTTGATGTTGAGCAAGGAATTTTTTCAAAGTATTTCCTTTAATATTTTTTCTTCTGGAGAAAGTCTTTTTTGTTTTATTTCGGCTAGAATAAAAGCAGTTTAAAGAATAATAAATAAATAATAAATAAATAAATAAATATAATAAATAAATAAATTACATTTTAAAGTCAATATTGTTAGCCCATTTATGCAATATATTTTTTCGATTGTTTACAAAACAAACCATCATTATACATAGTTTGCCTAATTACCCTAACTTACCTAATTAACTATTTAAGCTAGTGTTTTGAAAAATATCTAGTAAAATATAAGATAAATATAAATATAAGATAAATCATTTATTAGAAATGAGCTATTAAAACTTATGTTTAGAAATGTGTTGGAAAAAAAAATTGTTAAACGAAAGTGGGGAAAAATATACAGGGGGGCTAATAATTCAGACTTTAACTGTATATCTAAAAGCATGATATTAAAAACAATGTTTTATATATATAATATACGTATAAATGCATGTACTGTATGTACAATGAATGTCAATGCAAAGGTATAATTATTATTTTTCATTCCTAAGATTTAATATACAAAATTCGTACCGATAAATCAGATTTTGTATGTTTGTATTGTGCCATAGAAGTGAAATTAAGTGTCTCACATGGTTACTAGCAAGACTAAGGCACATCTGTTGGCCTGTTGATAAGCATATGTGAGGCCCGCTGCTGTCCCTCCATACATGCATATTCAAAATAACCTGCTCATATGAGGGAGCGGTATCAGTGAGCAGAGGAGAAATGTTGTGGTTTTAGCACATGCATATGAATGAGTGTAGTACTGTATAGTGACTGTGTGTACTGGTGATACCACATGTCTCTGTTGACTTTCTGTTTGCTCTGCTTTGAAAACAAATGCAAATGCACACCTGTAATGTTGCAGTGCAGTTGCTTTACAATGTCAAGTTCAGCAGTGACAGTAAACAAGTGATTCATTGTTTATCTGTTCTGAAACAGTTTTGGTCGGTTTTGTATCTTCTGTAAATATGTTTATAGTGGAATGGCTTCTCAATTTCAAGCTACTGTAGCCTTTTTATATAGTTAACTACCCTACAAGTTAATATGTATAAAGATAAAGATACTAAAGATACTAAACAGATCAGTATGTAATTAAATCTAATTAAATCTATAAAATAATTAGTTATAACATGTTAAAAAATAATGAGAATTTCAAATTAGACTAACAGCATAAAATCTGAATATTTATAATGCTTTATAATAAAGTTGTGTTTACTGAAGAAAAAAAAAAAGCACAGGTTTAATGTCACTGTGTTCACGTTCACCTTACAGCAAGAAGGTTGCTGTTTCAAGTCCTGGCTGGGCCAGTTGGCATTTCTGTGTGGAGTTTGCATGTTCTCCCCGTGTTCATATGGGTTTCCTCTGGGTGCTCCGGTTTCCCCCAAAAACATGTGCTATAGATTAATTAAATAGAGTAAAATTACCATAGTGCATGACTGTGTGAATGCAAGAATGTATGTGTGTTTTCCAGTAATGGCTTGTGGCTGGAAGGGTATCCACTGCGTAAAACATATGCGGGAATAGTTGGCGGTTCATTCCGCTGTGGCAATCCCTGATAAATAAGGGACTAAGCCGAAGGAAAATTAATGGAAATAAGTGGCACATTGATACTTCCGACTGATTAAAAAAATTGGTAAACCTTATTAATTTGTTGATTGTGCTTTACCTTGTTGGTTTATGTTTAGTTTTGGTTTGTTGTTTTTGTTGTTGTGTGTTTGTGTGTGTGCGTGCGTGTGTTTTTTTTGTTTGTTTTTTGTTTTATTTTGGGTAGTGTTTTTGTTATTTTTATTTGCATAGTTTGTGTTTTATGTGTCGTTTGTATGTGGTTGTTTTTTTGTGTGTGTGTGTGTGTGTGTGTTTTGTTTTATTTTCCTTGCTTTGTGGTGCTTTGCCTTGCATTATTTGTATTATTTTGTATTATTTGTATTATTTTGTATTGATATTATTTATTGTATTATTTGTATTATTTTGTTGTTTTGTGTTCTGCTTTGCTGTGATTGTTTTATTTAGTTTATAAATGTTTGTTGTCTTTCATTGTAATGGTTCTGGGTTGTTGTTTTGTTTTGGTTTGGTTGGTTGCTTTCACATTTTTAATGATTCACCAAAATTATTCAAATTCTACCAAGTTTAAGAAAATGCACCTCAGCATTGCCAATGCTTTCTGGAAGCTTGCAATGCAATTTGTAACATACAGATGCCTTTGAAAAACTTTAAAGCAAGAGAAGGGTTATTAAGAATTACATTCCTGTAATGAGTTATTGATTTAGGCCTTATAGTTCCTTTGTCTCCGTCAGGAGCTCCGGATAATAAAGGTCAGGTAAAGTCAGTCTCTCCACACCCTCATACAAATAAAGGCTAAAAAAAAAAGAGAAAGAAAACATGTTAACCTCACTTGCAGTGCCAGGACTGCTAACACACATGCACAAAAATGTCATGCATCAACAAATTATAGTAGCCAAACTAATATATCACTTTAAAGCAACGTGGGTGATGTCATGCAGAACACATCAATCATTCTGTTCTGAGTTATTACTCGCTGTCTGGTGGTAGTCAGAAGTTTTTGGTTGGGTTTTTTTTTTCAACACATCATGTAAGATTGGTTTTGGGTGAACATTTTAAATGTTATAATATGTTATAATATGTTATAATATGTATAATATGTTATATATAAATATATATAAATGTATTTATAGATCAATAACAAGATTAGAACAAGATTTTCAATATCAAAGCAGGTGTCTCATAGCAGCATGTACAATAATCCACCAGCTGCTAATTCAGTGAAGCATGGTAGCAAAATAAACAAGAATTAGAAAGATATTCATTATACTGTACATTCTGAACAAATCCCATACATTATACGAACACATTCAAAATGTTTCACGTTATCAAAGTTTATGTTTTCTATAGATTAGAAAATGGTAATAAGATAAAATTTTTGGTTTGACTGTGTACAGGTAAAACAGCCCAGGCCGAAGGTCAGCTGATTGTACCTGGTGTTTAAATGAGCTTCTCTGTGTGTTGTGTCAGTCTGCAGATTCAGGCAGTGAATGAGATTGGCGAGAGTCCCTTCTGCCCACCTCTGCGGGCCCGCACCAGGCCTCTGCCGCCTGTCCCGCCCCGACTGGAGTGCACCGCCGCTGGACCCCAGAGCCTCAAACTTAAGTGGGGGGACAGCAGCAATGCCAAGAGCCTTCTGGGAGAAGAGATGCTCTACAACTTACAGATGGAGGATAAGAACAGAAGGTCAGTTTTTCTCCATCACACCTCATAAACAAGAAGAAATGATGTACCACGAAAAGGAAAAATCAAGCCGTTTTGAGTAACGATGTAACAATTGGCTGACATATTTGTTTTGCTGTTATATAATCTTATTTTTGAACTCTGTGTTTGCAAGTGTTCAGTGTTCACTTTAAATGCAATGCTTTGAGGTTTTATTATTATTCTTTAGGTCTTTATTTATAGATGCACTTGTTGTTCAGTCAGGCCACTGCATTTTTAACCTACTGAAGTTCCATCTTGGCTCACGTCCAGATTTAATTGTCACTCTTGATTGTTTTCTTTGGCAGAGTGGCGTTTTGGCAGTATTAGAGAGTGGGCAACAGGCCTGACAGATGGGCATTTATTAAAATAAATATATTAAATTCCCTAACCGACACTGTTGAAAATCCTTTAGTGTTAGACTGGATCATTTTCTAATTATTGTAATGATTCTCTTCAGCCAGTACCAGTTTTGTTGCAAAGAGCAGTTATTGAAGAGACTACATATATATCATATAAATCTGAGGGTTCAACTGGAATTAGTCACTAAAAATAAACTAAAATAAACAATAATGCTTCACAAATTCAAGTTAAGGGGCAAAAATACTCTTGCAAAGTTAAACTAAACTACAGGTTAGTGAATCAAACATATTATTAACGGCTAGATTTATATATAGATTGATTTCCATTTCTTTCTTTTTTTTAATCAACATTAATATCATAATTAAAAAATCAAGAGCAATAATCAACCACGTACATATACATTTTTTTAGTATACACTGTAAAACAGTGAAAATCACTAAATAAAGTTAGTTTAACTTATAATTATAATTTTAAAAAAGTTACCCTTTGTGACTTAATGAAAAATAAAATGAAATTAATGACTTAATGAAAAAGGCTATGGAAACTCATAAACGGATCATATTAAGTAGAACTTAAACCAAATGAGAAATGAAAGAATTAGTTTTTTTGTGTGTTAACTGTAAAGCTATAAGCAATGCAAAACCATGAGTAGTTATATACTGTAGTTGTTTGGACTTACTTTGTTCTATTAATTGATCTCTTACCTATTTGATAACAGAACTTAAATACTAATTAGTACTAAATACTAATTAGTACTAATACTCTAAATGGTTGGCAATATCAACAAAAATAAATAAATAAATAAATAAATATATATATATATATATATATATAATTATTATTATTTTTTATTTTATTTATTTGAGTCATACACATACATTATTTGTGTTATATATGAAGAGTTTAGATGCAAAAACCTCTAAATGCCGTCTGAAATTTTCCTACTATTTTGTTTATAAGTTTAAATGGTTTGTCCTAATCAGTTTCATCAGACAGTTTGAGTTAACTTATCAGGTTTTACTTAACTTATCAGAATGACTTTTTGGGACTCTTTACCCTGTAATTCCTTTTTATTCATTCATAAAATTTACAGACACAGTTATACAGGTTCCAAACCTTTAAGGGTTTTTTCAGTTTTTTTTTAAACAAGAAAATTTCTCTTTTTATTTTTTAAACTGGAGACCGGAAACCATTAGTAGAAGGGAAAAAATTAAGTGGTTACCAGATTTAAAAATTCCTCAAAATAACTTATTTTGTTCTTGGCAGTAGAAAGAAACTTGGCAGTAGAAAAAAACTCAAACAGGTTTGGAACAAATGGAGGGTGAGAAAATGATGACAGAATTTTCACATTTGGATGAAATATGCCTTTAAGCCTTATCTGGCATTTAAATGTTTGTTTCTCATTCATGAATCTAGAAGGATCATCATGACCAGAGGGCTATCTGTTGGCTGCATAATGTCCTCTTGACGCTGTGTGTTTGCTTTGATCAAATTACTGCAATAAGCATATTTACCAAAGGCCTTATATCCAGTTGCCATTAGCATTGTGCATTAGAGTTAGGTAACTGAAGGTAAAACTCTTTGTTTAATGTAGTATTTGATGTATTAATGAAGATTGATAGATTTTTCTAATAAAAATTAGATTCAGCATGGCTCTAAAATGGTGGACTCGTAATCATTCTTGCACATTGTACTTTAAATCAAACGAGCAATGGCAGATACTAGATCAGACCTCTTCTCTATGATCTTGTTTTCATTTTCTTTGAAGAAATCCTTTCTTTTGGATTTGCTTTTGTGTCTTTGAACCTGCAGAAGAGGTTTGTTTTTCATATGCACATAAACAGCTATGAATGCCAGCCAGCATTTTTGACTGAAAAGAGCAGAAAGAGGAGAGTTTTGACAATATCAAGTATGAACTGATTCACTGATCCATTACCTTTGTCTAATTAGTCAAATATCAATCTGGCAGGGATTACTTGAGACTGGCAGACTACCTCTGGAAACATAAAATCATTAAATAGCAGCTGTTGCTTAGTTTTCTGTTTTGACCTGAGGTGTTTTGACTGATCGAGTGTGCTTGGATGACATGAGGAACCCAGAATTCATTGCCAACATTAGAAATTTCCACTTAATTTATTTTAATTGAGAGCAAAAGTGGTTAAATTAAAATTTTAAAAGTGTGGCGCTGGTTTACAATGTCATTGTGTCCTTTGTTTGTTGTAGAAACACAGAAACGGCCATAAAAGACTTGTTGTGTTATGGTTTTCTTGACCATTTGTGACCCTTGAGTGCAAAACCTTAGTTTGTTGCACTGGTATATTTGTGTGAATAAACTAAAATACTGTTTATAGGACAAATTGATTTTTCTTTTATGGCCAAATCATTCCAATATTATGTTCCAAATCATTCCAATTATCATGTTGTATGAAGATATTTTGTGAATATCCTACCTTAAATATGTGTAAGACCAATTTTTTTATTAGTAACCTGACCACTTTAAAGGCATATTTTGCTCAGTATTTAGATGTTTTTCGAACCCTCTGATTTTAGATATATTTAAATAGTTGTATTACAGCAATATGTTGTCCTATACTAACAAATAATGCATCAATTGAAAGTTTGCTTATTTATTTATTTATTTATTTATTTATTTTGTTATTTCCAAAATTTGACTTTTATAACAGATTTTTTTTTTTTTGTTCGAGAGTAAGGCTGCATGATATTGGAAAAATCTGACGTTGCAATATTTTGTTTTACAGCTATATATATTACGATATGAATATTATTTCACCCGATGATTTAAATTCTCTGTTTGGAAAAATTTCATTAATTTAAATTAATGGTCGAGTCTTTTTCTATGGATCTGTATAATCTATAATAAACTAAAAATAAATAAATAAACAGTGCTTTTTGGTTTTCTGGGGAGTCTAACAGTATTCATAAACAGAAATTGAACAATCAAATGTACAATAATATGATCATCGTTGTATAAATAAATAAAAAAATATAATATTTCATTATCTTTTTTATTTAATAAATCATCTAATTCTGCAATGTGACTACTGCAGATATACACATTGCGAAATCGATGCTCAAACCAGACAGTACATTGTTTAGCCCTAGTCCAGGGAGGTTACATTTGGGAATGATTGTGATATTAAAAAACTGTTCAAGAAATATGCTTAGATGTTAAAAAAATGGATGTACACTATTATTAAAAAGTTTAAATTGCACTTTTTACAAGCTTGTTAAATAGTAGTGAAGACGGATTACCACCAAAAAAATATCGAAAATAAATTTTAAAAACAATTACCATCTCTGATATTCATCAAAGGTGGGGAAAAAGTAGCACAGCTGTTTAGTAAGAATGAGAACATTTTCTTTACAGAGGTGGCCCTAAAGTGGGTCTGTGTCTGCTCAGAATTCAGTGTAAAGATATGCACGTTACACGATTTCTGCGAGTGCACATGTTAGAAAATGTATGCCGCTTCAGGTTTGGTTTTTCTGCCGCCTTGGCTGTGTAAAGATGCTTTTAGACACTGAAAACTGACGCTGGAAAATTCACCTTTACGATAACAAGGTTTTTTCATAGCTAAGAACTTAATTTGACCACTCAAGGTTTTTTTTCCTTCACTTTCGTCAATTGGTGAAGTTTTGTTCCTCGCCACTGGTTTGCTTGGTCTAGGACTTGTGGAGCTGCTCATCGTTGGATTTGCTTTTCAGTGTTTGGACTTTCAGCAGTGAAATTTAAACTGAACTTCAACTCTGAAAACTGGATTAACACAGTTTCGGCTTGTTAGAACTCCAATGTTAAGCTGCTTTGTAAAATCTACATCATAAAAGCGCTATAGAAATAAACATGAATTGAAAAAGTAATTAATATTAACACAGAATTTTTGTTTTTTGTAATTTAATAAAAAAATGTGAATAGCATTATTATACAAATTCGGCGGTTCATTCCGCTGTGGCAACCCCAGATTGATAAAGGGACTAAGCCGAAAAGAAAATAAATGAATGTATTATGCAAATTCACTGTTACTACTGTATTATAGGTCAAATAAATGGTTCCTTGATGAGTGTAATAATGATAAAGCCTCTTTAAAAACAAACAAAAACCATCTGTAGACTGATAGCAGTATTAATTGTACGTATTTAAAGTAAATGTGTACTGTGTGTGTTTTAGGTTTGTCACAATCTACAGGGGGCCAAGCCACACATATAAGGTACAGAGACTAAGCGAGTCAAGCAGTTACTGTCTCAGGATTCAGGCTGTGAGTGAAGCAGGAGAAGGGCTTTTTTCTGAAGTTCACACCTTCAGCACCACCAAATCTGTTCCTCCGGCTCTCAAAGGTAAACCATAGCTTTATGATCCACATATTCTGTTTTATGTGCTTGTTGGATTTCATCATGTATCATCATTATTATTATTTATACATTTATTTAGCTCCCAAAGTGGTACAGATGGAAGGGAATGTGTGTGAGGTGAGCTGGGAGAGCATCCCACCTATGAGAGGAGACCCCATCATCTACATCTTGCAGGTGCTGGTGGGCCGAGAGTCCGACTACAAACAGGTGAACATTCAAATACTTAAATCACAAAAGACTAGATTAGATTAGACTAGATTAATTTGCCTGTGAGCAATCTCACAAGTTTAACAAATTTTCTAGATAAGATAAATTGATACTAAACAGACAATGGCGTACTGTAGTGGGCAGGCACTTTTTTCCAGGGGTTTCAGTACAGTGTAATAGATACTTCGTCATCAGGTGGGCGTGGCCTAATTGTGAATTTGCCTAGGTCACGGATCATGCGCACATTGTGAAAACAGCAGTTTGCGTCAGATACCTGTATGCAATCGCAGAGCTTTTATATGAAGTACTTTAAAATAGCTGTCCTGATTACAAGTGTTTCATGTGCAGTTAGTGTATTTTATATTAAACAAAGTACCATAAGATACCTGTCAAATTACATTAATACTGTTATAACTTCAGATACCTGTCCTGAACCCAGATGTTTCGTGTGTGATCACTTTTGTATTATTTACAGTAACTTCAGATACCTGTCCTGAACCCAGATGTTTCGTGTGTGATCACTTTTGTATTATTTACAGTAACTTCAGATACCTGTACTGAACCCAGATGTTTCGTGTATGATAATTTTAATAAAAAATAAATAATGTTCTGTTAATTAAAATTATGTTAACAAAGATTGAGTCAGTAAAATTAACCATGGTTTATTACAGAAAAAAATGTGGTATTTATTAGTTAAAACAGGAATGATTACCATATGTTAAATTACAAAAGCAATCTTAATCTATGAGTAATGTACCATAACTATTATTATTTTGTTGTTTACCATGGAAGTACAAAAGCCGAATTGAATTGAATTGTTGAATTTTCAGTAAAACAGATGGCTACATATGCAATTTTACACTTATGGTTAGCTGCTTTTGCAAATTAAACAAAATATAACGTTATAAAACTAAAATAACCTGTGAGATTGTTATTTCCTTCATTATCCATCCCGTGGTGGGTTCATCATTCATCGGACCTAATGTGATCCTGTATTTGAAAAAATAAATAAAGAAATAAATAACATATTCTGCGCATGATTGGTGACCTCTTAATATTGTTGTTTTTTTAAGGGGCAGCACCAACCGCTTTAAGCTCATTTTACGTCAAGGTAATGAAACCTCTGGAATTTAGTGATAGCCGTACTGTATCCCAAACTCTCTGGACAAACCCATAGCATATTATATAAGTAACATATTTTGTGTATGGGATTTAATGGATTATAGTATTTGTAGTGAACTTTTAATCTAATTAATAAGTTTCAGTTGTCATTCATTGGCCAAAATGAACAACCCCCAATTTTTTTGGTCTTTATTAATCTCATTTGCACAAAGGTAAGTTTCTGTTCAAATAAAAATAAAGTAGATAAAAAGAAACATTTGGTTACGCACACTACATTTGTGTTATATTTAGAATTTTTGCTATGGCATTTCGCAAGGCACTTTTTAATAATAATTTTTTACTTTTATATTTTAATAATATATTAAATAATT
The DNA here is from genome assembly GCF_903798145.1 of Danio aesculapii. Lineage (NCBI taxonomy): Eukaryota > Metazoa > Chordata > Actinopteri > Cypriniformes > Danionidae > Danio > Danio aesculapii. Next base: position 25,401,999 of record NC_079436.1, read on the forward strand.
TCATTTACATTTAATATTAGTTGTAACTTCCATAACTTCATATTTATATGTTTGTAATAATATCTCTATAGCCGTATTTAAAACTTTGGCAAAAAGTCCAAGGATATTTTTGTACTCTTTGCAGTGCATTGGTATTCAAAGAAAGGGAAAGAGATAGAGATGTCATCCTCACAGGCTAAGTCTGATATAGAAGTAGGATGATATGATGGGTCTGTCGTCTGTCTGAGACTATTGGTATTCTGTTACTGACCTTGGTGTCACTGCTGATGGCTTGACAGTGACTAATAGCCAGCTCATCTGTCATATTTCATGCAGTTGGTATGAGATAACTGCCTGCATAAAAAAAATCACCCATTTGGTTTGGGGTAATTCATGTAATACAGAAATATGGCAAAACAACAATCTCCTCATCAATAATTATGAAATATTTTATTAGAACTGAAATTCACACATAATTATTTTACAAAAAAATCGTGTTCAAACATTTACACCCCTAAGACTTTAGTTGTTTAAATAAAACTGTAAACCTTTATCAGTTTTGACCCGGTGAGACAAAGTCATGACTTTATCTTAACAGTTATTATACATTCATTACTTAACATAACCTTAATCATATTGTATCTGTTTAGTAACTGACTTTTCATAATGTATGTGGATTTGTGCATGTTACCTTGTTTAAGAACATGATTACAACATTTAAATCCTTTCTTATGAATGAATAAAATCAAGAAATACTTTAGATTTTTTTACAAAACAATCTATGTGTTGCCACAAAAATATATTTTTATTCAAATGTTATAATTAGAAATTCTAGTTAAGGATATTTATTCAAAACCATGCTGTTTAATCCCAGTATTAGTTCCATGAAATTACTTCTAAAGTACATATATACTGTACACTACCTGACAAAGTCTTGTCGTCAATCCCAGTTGTAAGAGCAACAAATAATAACTTGACTTCTAGTTGATTATTTGGAAAAGTGGCTGAAGGTAGATTTTTCTGACAAATCATCAGTTGAACTGCATCTCAATCATCACAATTACTGCAGAAGACATTTTGGAGTCCGCATGGACCCAAGATTTGCACAGAAATCAGTTTGGTGATGGAAAACCATGGTTCAGGGTTAAATTCAGTAACCGGGGGAGTGCAAGAGATCTGCAGAGTGGATGGCAACGACATTTGTGTTGCTCATTACATTACAAACCACAGGAGAGGGCAAATTCTTCAGCAGGATTAGGGCTCCTTCTCATACTTCAGCCTCCACATCAAAGTTACTGAAAGCAAAAGGTCAATGTACTCCAGGATTGGCCAGCCCAGTCACCAGACATGAACATTATTGAGCATGTCTGGGGTAAGATGGAAGCATTGAAGATGAATCCAAAAAATCTTGATGAACTCTGGGATTCCTGCAAGAACACTTCCTTGCCCTTCCAGATGACTTTAAGTTATGAGAGTCATTGCAGAGATGTATGGATGCAGTCCTCCAAGCTCATAGGAGTCATACACAATATTTATAATTTTTTCCACTGCACCATGCCTTTATAATCTATACTGTACATTATTTCTGTTAAGTGACAAAACTTTTGTCTAAGCAAAGTCAGACTTTACTGTCCTAATTAAAAATCAAGCAATGATCATATTTTATTTTAGTAAAATAAGTGTAATCTAGAGGTCTTTACCTTTCATATAAACCACTTCTGATACCAAATGATCAACTAGAAGTCAAGTTATTATTTGTTGTTCCTAAAACTTGGGTAGGCGACAAGACTTTTGTAAGGTAGTGTAAATGTAAAAACAAAATGTGATTCCAATTTTTTTGTATACTTCTTAACTACTAAATACAAGGATTTTTCCCCCATTTATTTACAATATGTTTCCATGTCAAACCAACTACAATAACCATAGGAGCATAAAATGCAGGGTTTCACACAATTCGTTCAGCTTATCCCAACACAAATTAATTAAGTTAACTTAACACGTTTAAGTGGATTGAGGATAAAACAATCAAATTGTCCCAAAAGAATCTCAAGAATTGTGTGGTTTAAGCTCATTTTACATAAGCACACTGTTAATGGTTTTTGGTAATTATACAGCATTTAACTGTAATATGAACTGTAATTTACTGTAGGATAGTTATGCAGTATGTCACTGTATTTTAGTAGCATTGTGAAAGTTACTGTATATTTTACAGTGAAGATATACAAAATGCATAATAGAGCAAGATAACTATTACTGTAAATGTAAATACAGTATTTTTGTTGTAACTGATTGACAAACTGCTGTTAGTAGGTTACTGAAGATTCAACAGGAAATTGTTAACAGTGTGTTTTGAACAAGCAGCAAACCCTTTTTTTTTGTTTTGAGTGAAGGTTAAAATCATCTATTGCCTTCTGTAGAGGGAGGATAATTATCATTCGCTGCACAAGTGACATTAATGCACACAATTCTTTTACAAATGTCCCTTCATTCTCCATTTAATGGCCACATTAGTAGCTCAGGCTGTGAATAATAAATCCAGAGCACTGACCGCTTGCGAAGGCCACTAGGGCTCTCTAGAGAGCTCTACACAACCGCTTCTGTCGTGACCAGAGCAAACCAGATCCCTTCCTTCACTCTGATATTTGTGCTCTTGAGTCAAAAAAGCTGCTGCTATAATGTCTAACGTAGCTGGAATGCCCTTCGATTACTCTGCTAATGTGTGCTTTGTCCTGTCAGCGGGTAAAATGGATGTGAGAAGTGAGGAGCGTGGTGTTTGCATGTAAAGAGAAACGAGTGCTTAATGGAAGCAGATGTTGTTTTCTGTTTGCTCTGCTTCTGGTATTAGGATGTGTTTTTGTGGATGTGATCGCAAGTGGATGGCACTGAATGCGTGGGTAAATGGAGACTGGGAAACGTGTTGAGCGTTTCCAGTTCCACACACATTTGAATGCTTTGTTTTTGTACTGTAACACATCACGTGGTCAAATGTGTTCAAACAGACAGTATCTACTGTAGGGGTGACAAACACGAAGCCCGTGGGCCAAATCTAGTCATTTTATGTGGCTTGTGAGAGCGTACAATACACATCAAATATTTATTTTAAGAATTTATTGCGAGTAGTATTGGGTGGCGCGAATGTTGCGGAATAAAATCACACAAATCGTGTTATAAAGATATTCTCATATCTTATTAACTCATTATAATAAAATTTCATCCTGTTTATATCATATATTGATTATAAACTGCATCTCCTGTAGTGTGTTTGTTTTGCGACCCCAGCTCAAATTGTTTGTCGTTTCATATTTTTGCGTTTCATACGGTGGCTCAGTGGTTAGCACTGTCACCTCACAGCAAGAAGGTCGCTGGTTTGAGTCCCAGTTGGGCCAGTTGGCATTTCTGTGTGGATTTTGCATGTTCTCCCCGTGTTAGTGTGGGTTTCCTCCGGGTGCTCCGGTTTCCACCACAGTCCAAAGATATGCACTATAGGTGTATGAGGGTATCTGAGTATGTATGGGTGTTTCCCAGTACTTGGTTGCAGCTATAAGGGCATTAGCTGCGTAAAATATATGCTGGATAAGTTGGCAGTTCATTCCGCTGTGGTGACCACTGATGAATAAAGGGACTAAGCCAAAGGAATATGAATAAATGAAAGCTAATGTTGGTGTCTGATGATAAATATAAAGGTCATGTTTATTTCTGCGTAAAACATATTCAAGGCATTCCACTTTATAAATATACATTATAAATCAGGGACTAAGCTGAAGGAATATGAATGAATGATAGGTGCATTGTTGTCATCTTACCTGTATAATTCATAAAATTACAATTTTTAACATAGTTTTGTGGCTATTGGGGGAAAAGTACTTTAAATCTTGGGTTAGCTATTCCTTTAATACCCAGTGTCAGCAGAACCTGTGTATACTGTGTGCTAAAACCCAAAGTTGTTCTGCGTCAAGCGCACAAATATGCTCTGGCGCAGCCTTCGCGGAGTCGCATAGCCCTCATTTACAAGTGTCGAGTCCCGTCCTGTGCTTTGAATGCACACACAAAAACATGTATTTGGCTGCTTTTTTTTGCCTCTGAAGCACAAGAAAACGCAAGAAAAAATGTTGGCCCTAAATCTGAAGTCTGTTTATTTTGACAACTTAAAAACACACGCAAAGTCATCTAAATCTAGTTATCTAATTCAAAAGAGGAAGTGAACTTGAAAAGTTAAATATTCCATATTGAGTGATGCCTATATTCAGTAAGCTAAAAACACAGAAGCTACTGTAAGTGATACGAATAGTCGAATCTTCCTGTGCTTTTGGATGAAACCTCAGCACTCATGTGCCTGAATAAACAGTTTTGTGTTATTCTCTGTTTTATTGTACTTCTCTTCTTTGTTCTATTAGATTCAGCTTGTTTTTTTCCGTTTCATTTTGTCTGCTCATGAGTAATTGGCTTGTTTTTGCCAGCTTTCATTAACGGTGGCCGTCTCAGTTTTACATGCTCTTCTGAACTCAAATGGCATCGGTTTCGTTCCTCGCTGCAAATGGAAATGGAAAAATGACATAGTGGCTGTCAAAAAGGGTTGCCAGAAACAACTTATATTAAGTTTATCTTTTTTAATGTGTTATACTGCTGAGGGGGGCAGTTTGCAAATGTATTCGCTTGGCTTGTGTATTTCTTTGATACATTCGTGTTTCTTCTTCTCTTCGGAAATCAAAAGCAGCTCGAGCCTGATGTTCAATTTAAGCTGAAGATCTTCTTTTCCTAACTGAAGTCAATGTTTAATCCTCTATGCTCAGTCTTCGTACAGTGCCATGCATATTTTAAAGGGATGGTTCACCCAAAAATGAAAATGTACTCCCTCAAGTAGTTCAAAAGCTTTAAGAGTTCCTTTATTCGGTTAAACACATATCATACAATGTAATAAATAAATATAATTTAAAAACACTCACCGGCCACTTCATTAGGTACTATTAGGTACTTTATTAAGTTACTATTACAGGGTTGGACCCATTTTTGCTTTCAGAACTGCCTTAATCCTTCGTGACATAGAATCAACAAGGTACTGGAAATATTTCTTAGAGATTTTGGTCCATATTAACATGATAGCATCACACAGTTCCTGCAGATTTGTCAGCTGCACATCCATGATGCGAATCTCCCATTCCACCACATACCAAAGGTGCTCTATTGGATTGAGTACTGGTGACTGTGGAGGCCATTTGAGTACAGTGAACTCATTGTCATGTTCAAGAAACCAGACTGAGATGGTTCACGCTTTATGACATGGCACGTTGTCCTAATGGAAGTAGCCATCAGAAGATTTTCTCTTTTTCTGACCATTCTCTGTAACCCTAGAGATGGTTGTTTGTGAAAATCCCAGTAGATCAGCAGTTTTCTGAAATACTCAGACCAGCCCGTCTGGGTCCTACAGCCATGCCATGTTCAAAGTCACTTAAATCCCCTTTTTTCCACATTCTGATGCTCGTTTTGAACAGCAGCAGATCATCTTGACCATGTCTACATGCCTAAATGCATTGAGTTACAGCCATGTGATTGGCAGATTAGAAATTTGCGTAAACGAGCAGTTGTACAGGTGTATCTAATAAAGTGGCCGGTGAGTGTATATACATTTTGAAGAAAGCTGAAAACCTGTAACCATTGACTTCTATAGTAAGAAACACACGTACTATGGAAATCAATAGGTTCCAGGTTTTTAGCATTATTCAAGTTATCATCTTTTGTGTTTAACGGAGACAAGTAAAGGTGAGTACATGAAGAAAGAATTTTCATTTTAGGATGAACTAGCCCTTTAATGCAGAAAAAAAGCACTTTATGCATATGCCTTAAGATGTGTTGGATTGCTGTTAAGATTTTCACATAGATTTCCAGTTTTTGATTCAGTTCAGCAAATACTTCCATAAGCAAGTCTATTGTCAATGCAGTTTTTTCAAAAGGGATCGTGCCGTGGCACTTTATCAGTGCATCTGGAAGAAACAATGAGGTCTTAAATATTTAGCTTGTGGCTCGGCTGTGCTGCTCAAACTGGCCTCCTGATATAACGTTCAGGCATGTTTTGGCTCAAGCTGATTTTCTTTGTTTCGTTAGTGTCAACAAATGAACACCTGTCCATCATCTTAGCTGTGAATTGGAAAGGTTACAAGTTATGGTCTGCTTTTCTGTAAAAATGAAAAGCTGTTTTTTTGGCACTCAGTAAGGGAGACGCGTGTGAAAAGCCTTGTACATGGAAAGTCCTCTCAGTTTATTTCAGTGAAAAAGCTTTTTTTTTAATTCCCACTCATGAATTGTTCTGGAGTTTAATTAGACTGCCTTCAATGTTTGTTTTTTGTAGCAGCATATGACGCATATAGTCTAATACACTCTTTCATCTTTGCTCATAGAGGTTTTTGTGGCGCATAATGACATTGGGTCAACACTACCGGATATAAAAGCTCTCTCTCACATGAGGAATGCACACTACTGACCTCTATCTTTATTATTTACATAAAATTGTAAGTAATTAATCTACAGGCTTTTCTGTGCTCTACTTTCAGAAGTTTACTGCAGTCACAAGGTACATACAATCTATTGATCTGTTTTAGCTATTTTAAAAACTTTTGTAAAGTCTGCGCAAACTGGAAGTTGCTGAGATTTTTAGTTCTGTATGTTGATCTGCTGTATGTTGATCTGCTGTATGTTGATCTGCTTTATATATATATAAATATTTATGTATATATTATGTATTATGTATATATATATATATATATATATGTATGTGTATATATATATGTATATAAATATATGTATGTGTGTATATATATATATGCATGTGTGTGTATATATATGTGTATATCTATCTATCTATCTATCTATCTATCTATCTATCTATCTATCTATCTATCTATCTATCTATCTATCTATCTATCTATCTGGATGGATGGATGGATGGATGGATGGATGGATGGATGGATGGATGGATGGATGGATGGATGGATGGATGGATGGATGGATGGATGGATGGATGGATGGATGGATGGATGGATGGATGGATGGATGGATGGATGGATGGATGGATATGTTTATTCTTTTTTTCTTTTAATTACTGATCATTTGATGCGCTTTGGTCCACTCTCTGTATTACGCTGCCTGACTGCCTGTCTAAAAGCTATAGTAAAACATGCCGTTTTCTTCTAAATGGTTACATTAATCGAGTTTGTTTAATATATTTCCATTAAAATGGAATCCAATGTACAAAATAATGTAAACTTGACTATAAGTATGACTATAAGACTATAAGTTGCACAGATCAATGAGTGCTTCATTTCCCCTTTAACTTGCACAGATCAATAGTTTACCTAAAGAATAACCGAAATACACATTTCACAAGCACTTTAAAAGCATTTCTAGAATTTTAAATGAATTCTTTTTGACAAAAGTAATAATGAAAAATATGCACTGCTTAATATAAAACAGAGTGTGTGAAATTGAAAGTGTTGTTATAATGACAATGTCGTTAAATACAAGTGCTGCAAAAATGCTACCATCACATGTATTTATTTTTCATTTATTTAAGTTCATTATTAAACATTTCACTAGCAATTATAATCATTGTTCCTAGATATTATATGAAGTATGCTGATTTTCACAATCATTGTTTCTCTCTTTTTCAGTTATATAAGGGAGAGGACACAAGCTTCCAGATCTCGGGCCTGCAGAACAACACAGACTATCGTTTCCGTGTGTACGTTTGTCGCCGATGTCAGGACAGCACACAGGAACTGTGCGGGCCCCTCAGCCCACCCTCACTCTTCAGCTTGAGGCGCACCGAACTCGCCCTTCCCGGAGAACTGAGCTCCACCGAGACCCTGAGACCCAGCGGCATGTTCTCCACAGACGAGCGCTTCGCCGCAGTCCTCGTCGGGGCATTCGCAGCCCTGTCTTTCCTCATCGCTTTTGTGGTGGAGTACTTCTTCATGAAGTGAACAGAAAACATTTACGCTTCGAGAAACACACGAACACTTAAAGTATACATCGGACGTGACGTACTGTAGGCTGAGTATGTTATACAGGCTCTCTCCTCGTCTTTCACACTCTTTTTCTCTCTCTTTCTGATGCCTTCCAGCCTGCCCGTGCATGGCTCGCGTGGATTTCGCTCTGAACTCCCGGGGGAAGCAAAACCACATCATCAAGCCTTACGAAGAGTTGCGTGACAGCCTGTTTTTTGCATGCTTTGTTATTTCGTATCCCTTTAAGTGTACGTATATGTCGGGAGGAAAATGTATCGCTATTTTCTCCACGTTCACGGCCTTACTCTTGTTGTTTTTATCCAAGTGCGCTTTGTTTCACAGCCATACACAAGTTTTTGGAATCATAGCTTTTGCGAAATGCTCACAGTTCACCCTGTTCCACATTTGTTAGTTTTTTAATACACCGTTTTCACCCCCAATCCATTTCAGAATCACGACATACTGTTAGCGTACCATAGTAAGGCTGTTGTAAAAGCCCCCCCTGCATTAAGCTGCCAAAGCAAGTTGCAATCCAAGTGTGGTTTAAGTGATGCTGCTATTGTGTGTTTATTATTATTATTATTATTTTTCCTTCCTACATACGGAATCGGTTATCTAATATATAGATATAAATATAAGATTCTATAGAGCTATTGTAATATAAATAACTCGTTTGAAGTAGATGTCTCTTTTGGAGCGTGTCATTTCACAATCTATGGTGCTTTATCTGTGGTCAGTAGTGGTTGGCGGATGAGGGCGAAGGGAAGCCGAGTAACAACGCCACCACACACTCTTTCCGGTGAATGAAACTGGCCATCCAGTCCTAAGGTGCACGTTATAGTCCTTTCCTCCATTGAATGTCTTGGCTAGGCAAGCTTCCCCCTCATCTCTCTCTCTCTCAGACTGATATCAGGCACTGTGTGGCGTCTGTAGATCCAGGAACCAGCTCAATGGCTGGATTCACAATAGCCAGTGAGTGTGTAGCTGTGAAAACCCGCCTGTTCTCTCACTCTGTGAATGCCCAAGACCTCGCCTCGAATGTTTCATCTTCTTTGAATTCGTGAAAGCCAGTTGGACATTTCTAAGGTGCTCTATCGAGGTTCTCGTTCATGCCAAAACAGCCTGATGTACTTGCGGTGCATCTCTAGCCAAGTAAAAAGGTACAAACCAGCAGTTCCCATCATCGATCCAAAGAGTTTCTCCGACGCGCAGAACAGTTAGGGGGGGGGAATAAAAAGGATAACTAAAACTGACAGCCTGTATTGTACCTCAGGGACATGGACTTTTCAGAGGTGAAGTACATACTAGAGGGTGCTGCCAAACACTAAATGTTGCCGAATGAGTTTTTGCTGTCATCAGTAGCGTCATTCCACGTGTTTATTTGATCTGTTTTTCTCACCTAAGCTGTGCCTTGCTCCAGTTCGTTCATAAGCAAATCGTTTACTAGCTCAGAATACCTTTGCCAAAGTTAATGGGAAAGTAAGGTATACGTTCTTTAGGGTTATTTATACTATCTATTGCATACAGTACTTTAAATGGCAATTAAAGTGCAATCTTCATTTATTTATTTTTCAAAACAAATTAAGAGATGTAGTTATGTACGTTTTCTTTCTCTTTCTGTCTTGTAGCATGTTTTTTTTTCTTTCTTTTATCCAGTTATTTTGTGTTGTAGATTAACAATTAAGGCCAGCATTCCTTTCATTCTGGTTGTGTTTATGTCTTTCATTAATTGGGAACATGTAGCATGTACTGTACCATGCTAAAATATTTACGTACAATATATAAATATATATATAACCAAATCATCTCCTATCAGAAAGTGCCGAACTCCAACTAGTTGTATTTTCATATAGAGAACCGTAGCAAATGTTTATTTCTTTTCTTTTTATTTGAGAGTGTGTAATGGGACATACAGTACCATACCGTACATAGCTACATTTTGGCATTGTTAAAGAGTGTTATGATGCTTGTTATCTTACTGTTTGCCAAAGCGGAGGCTTGTCCACTATTATGCTTTTTATCGGTATTTAAAGGGTTACTTGAGAAATCCTTTTGTGACACTAGAACATCATTTCTTGAAAAGGAAAAACACGAGTTTATAAGTTAAACTTCATCTGTGACTACACGTTTTTTTTTTTAAGTAGTGAGAATTGTGCGATTTATTTGATTAATCCTTAAGAGGTGAAATCTTACATGCTGTTTCACATCGAAAGGAACGCAAAACAATCCGACTGTTTTGACATTTCTCATTTTTTCTTTTTCTTTTTTGTTTTTTAAACGTGTCATAGCGCAATAGTGAATTTATCCAGTATTTTTGCTAAGGAATTATATATAGAGATATATAGATATATAGTATGTCAACTAACAGAAATGAAGCACTTTTTAAAGCGAAACATTAATCTTTATTTGATTTATCTTGATAAAACTGTATTTCCTAGTCGATGTTGCTATTGCTTTCAAATCGAGAGTATAATGCAGTACGAAATGTCTGTAAAACTGGCCCACACAGACTTGAAATATATCTAGTCAAAAGTCTGAAAGTCCATTGGTGTCCTTTAAATGTTAATGATTTTTTTTTCTCCTTTGTATAAGTAGTTTTTTTTTTCTTCTTTGGTCCTCACCGTTGATCTCAACTGCTATTTTATTTCTCTCTCTCTCTTTTATTGGTCCTTGTACAATTTTCAAAATACACACCTATTTTTATGGCCCAAGTACAGTTTTGTATTTTTATATTGTATTTTATTCCGTTTATCTCAGTTTTGTCTGTGCTCTGTTTTAAATATGAAAAATGAATTTGAGAATGATGCTTTGGAGATCGATCAGCTCTCAGTCATCCCAGAGAAATGTATAGAACCATAAGTGTTTTCAACTATTTTCCAAAAAAGTGGAAAATTTTTACCTCACAGTTTAAACAAAAACTAAAAAAAAAGAAGAAGAAAGGAAATATACAAAAACATTCCAGGCTTGTCATGATCTACAATTTTTAAAGTCATAAATTTCTTGTATTGTAAATGTTAGACAATTTCATATGCATATATATAAAGAAACTGCCATATCAATGTTAATGTATAGATTTTTGCAAATACTACCCTATGTATGTAAGACTTAACTGTATCTGTAGTGTGTATGTAATATATTTATACCCAATAAATGTTTTAATTTTTTTTCTGACAGATTGTATTATTTTTTGCATTGTACTGATTTACTTATTATTATTATACAGTGCATCTAGAAAGAATTCCTAGCGCTTGATTTTTTTTCCACATTTTTTATGTTACAGCCTTATTCCAAAATGGATTAAATTAATTTATTTTCTCAAATTCTACACACAATACCCCATATTGACAATGTAAAAAAATTTTTTTTGAAATTGTTGCAAATTTATTACAAATAAAAAACCTGAAAAATCACATGTACATAAGTATTCACAGCCTTTGCCGTGAAACTCTAAATTGAGCTCAGGTACATTCTGTTTCCACTGATCATTCTTGAGATGTTTCAGCAGCTTAATTGGAGTTCACCTGTGGTAAATTCAGTTGATTGGACATCATTTGAAAAGGCTTACACCTGTCTATATAAGGTCCCAGGGTTGACAGTGCATGTCAAAGCACAAGCCAAGACAAAGGAATTGTCTGTAGACCTCCAAGACAGGATTGTCTCGAGGCACAAGGCTGTGGAAGGTTACAGAAATTTTTCTGCTGCTCTTTAAGTTCCAATGAGCACAGTGGCCTCCCTCATCTGTAAGTGTAAGATGTTTGGAACCACCAGGACTCTTCCTAGAGCTGGCCGGCCATCTAAGCTGAGTGATCGGGGGAGAAGGGCCTTAGTCAGGGAGGTGATCAATAACCTGATGGTCACTCAGTCTGAGCTCCAGCGTTCTTCTGTGCAGCAATCCACAAATTAGGCCTGTATGGTAAAGTGGCCAGACAGAAGCCACTCCCCGCCTGGAATTTGCCAAAAGGAACCTGAAGGACTCTCAGACCATAAGAAACGAAATTCTCTGGTCTGAAGAAACTAAAATTGAACTCTTTGGAGTGAATGCCAGGCGTTATGTTTGGAAAAAACCAGGCACCACTTATCACTAGGCTAATACCATCCCTACAGTGAACCATGGTGGTGGCAGCGTCATGCTGTGGGAATGTTTTTCAGCAGCAGGAACTGGAAAACAAGTTAGGATAGAGGGAAAGATGAATGCAGCAATGTACAAAGACTTCCTGAAAGAAAACCTGCTTCAGAGTGCTCTTGACCTCAGACTGGGGCGACGGTTCTTCTTTCAGCAGGACAATGACCCAAAGCACACTGCCAAAATATCAATGGAATGACTTCACAACAACTCTGTGATTGTCCTTGAGTGGCCCAGCCAAAGCCCAGACCTAAATCCTATTAAACATCTCTGGAGAGATCTGAAAATGGCTCTAAACCGTCGCTTCCCATCCAACCTGATAGAGCTTGAGAGGGACTGCAAAAAGGAATGGGCAAAAATTCCCAAATACAGGGGTGCCAAGCTTGTGGCATCATATTCAAAAAGGCTTGAGACTGTAATTGCTGCAAAAGGTTCATCAACAAAGTACTGAGCAAAGACTGTGAAGACTTATGTACATGTGATTTTTTTTTTTAAGTTTTTAATTTTTTTTTATAAATTTGCAACAATTTAAAAAAAATTGTCTGTCACATTGTCATTATGGGGTATTGTGTTTAGAATTTAGAGGAAATAAATGAATTTAATCAATTTTGGAATAAGGCTGTAACATAAAAAAAGTGGAAAAAGTGAAGATCTAAACCCGGATGCATTGTAAGTTTATCTAAGAATGTTACAAAAAGAATAAAGTAGATCTGGGAGGATGTTATCACAGATTAGGTTGTTTTCACATGACGTCATTGATGTGAGAAATTCAGATAGAGAGCAGGAAGTCTTCTACATGGGGATCGCTATGAAAATATCAAAATATTTCTGTTTTATGTTGTATATATTTGTTTAAATCAGCCAAAATAAGAAATGCCTAACAGCTTTTATAGACTTTCAAAAGTTTTTGCTCCTAAAGAAGAGAAGGTTTAAGAAACTGGCTGAAAAACAGAAGAAAAGGCGATACATCCATGTGTACAAGCTTTTTTGGTACGTGATAATTCATTTGACAGCACCAATAAAGATTTTATTGTATGTGTATAAACATGATAATGTGTTATATAAAAATCTGATACAAACACCACCACACTTACACAAAATCCAGGAGAATATAAATAACGTACCCTACCATGTAATCAAGCAATGAAATTTCCTTATTGATTCGCAATAATCCAAATCTTTACTGGTGAAAAACAACTGTAACGTTAACATCGAGATGTGCAGCAGCGGTTATTTGACAAAACAAAAAAGAAATGCAGCACTTGTGACAAAACTAGATGGTTATTATTGTACTTTCCCCCCTTATAAAAAATAAATAAATAACAATTTAGACTATGCATCCACGATCTTGTATTCCGAGATGTATGGAAGATATCTGCAATGGGAAAAAAACTAGTAATTTATAATAAACATGTTTTCTAACCACATAGTAAAATGTGTAATGTGTACAACTCTTTGTTAATAAATAAAACAGAATACTGTAGCATAGTAAACTAATAAGCTGTAATAAATACTGTAACGTTGGTGTAAACTGTGGTAGATTGTGATGGTGTATAATTTTAGCATAGAAAACTGAAGCCATATTGAATAAGTTCTTTATTAATACAGTTGTGTTGTACTACAGCAACAATATAACTACTACGATGGTTTAATTCAAGTAATTATCTATAGTATGCTTCCAAACACTATAGTATTTACTGTAGTGCTTTTTCATGAAACGTAATTGCTTATACAGTAAACAAATATAGTAACACATATATTTTAGTTAGGTAGAAAACTCGCTCCTCTTCATGATATAAGGATCATGCCCAACATATGTGGTTATTTTTTATTTATATCTCCTTTGAAATATGGTATAAATTGATAAAATACAGACTTTCCTTTGTCTCCCATTCAGTTTTTACAATCTGTCCTCCATCTGAATTTCACCAAAATCACCAAAACCACGTGATTGCAAACAACCAGTAAAGCCTGACATTTTTTTTTCGGCAGCCCGACGCCTTGTTATTTCTTTAATTAAACGCAAAGCTGTCAGAAACAAAAACTGCTGAATGTAGCTTATACACTAACATGACTATTATTTAGTCACAAGATGGTGCCAATAATCCGGTCACGACTGACCAATCACCAACAAGTATTCCAGACATGATAAATTATTCATGAAATGCACCATGTAATGAATTCTGCAGGCTTTTCTCCAGTTTTGCTGATGTGCCTGATGTAGAAAGATGTTGCTCAATGAAGCTGCTAGTCCAATTTCATCCACCAGCAAAAGTGCTGCATAAACCTGTTGAGGCAGTTACTCATTCATAAAGAAACATTAACACTCTGGTGTGATGATTCATGCTGTAGAATGTAATAATGTATAGCTTCATTATGAATATTAACTCATCAATACTGAGTATCTTCAACTGTAAGATTGCCTGAAAAGTAAAGTCTTTTCCATGCATGGCAGATGTCCACAAGTAAAGATATAAAGATTTGAATCAGTGAGTCATTAACTGTGGACTGATTCATACCAGCTCATTTGGATCAGAAAATTGTTACTGAAGACCTGCTCTAAAAACGTTCCCAAAATCATTATTAGCCAGCTATGGTCAGAAGTTCCTTTGTTATCTAGCTGCATCCGAAATCGAATACTTCCATACTATATAGTAAGCTAAAATCAGTCATACCTGCCAACACTCCCGTTTTTCCCGGAGTCTTCCATATTTCAGACCCATCTCCCGCCACCCTCCCGTTTTGTTATTTCTCCCAAAAAACTCCTCCCAGAATTAGTCTACAGTTAATGACTCACTGATTCAAATGTTTTAGTGAGTCTTTAGTTATTGACTCAGTGATTCAAATGTTTTAATCAGAGTGAGTCTCCAGTTAATGACTCACTGATTTAAATGTTTTAGTCAGAGTGAGTCTCCAGTTAATGATTCACTGATTTACATGTTTTAGCCAGAGTGAGGCTCCAGTTAATGACTCACTGATTCAAATGTTTTAATCAGAGTGAGTCTCCAGTTAGTGACTCACTGATTTAAATGTTTTAGTCAGAGTGAGTCTCCAGTTAATGACTCACTGATTTAAATGTTTTAATCAGAGTGAGTCTCCAGTTAATGATTCACTGATTTAAATGTTTTAGTCAGAGTGAGTCTCCAGTTAATGACTCACTGATTTACATGTTTTAGTCAGAGTGAGTCTCCAGTTAATGACTCACTGATTCAAATGTTTTAATCAGAGTGAGTCTCCAGTTAGTGACTCACTGATTTAAATGTTTTTGTCAGAGTGAGTCTCCAGTTAATGACTCACTGATTTAAATGTTTTAATCAGAGTGAGTCTCCAGTTAATGACTCACTGATTTACATGTTTTAGTCAGAGTGAGTCTCCAGTTAATGACTCACTGATTTAAATGTTTTTGTCAGAGTGAGTCTCCAGTTAGTGACTCACTGATTTAAATGTTTTAGTCAGAGTGAGTCTCCAGTTAATGACTCACTGATTTAAATGTTTTAATCAGAGTGAGTCTCCAGTTAATGACTCACTGATTTAAATGTTTTAGTCAGAGTGAGTCTCCAGTTAATGACTCACTGATTCAAATGTTTTAGTCAGAGTGAGTCTACATTTAATAATTACTCACTGATTCAAATGTTTCAGTCAGAGTTCATCTCCAGTTAATAACTACTCACTGATTCAAATGCTTCAGTCAGAGTTTATCTCCAGTTAATAACTGCTCACTGATTCAAATGCTCAATCGACTAACTTACTCAGATGATCACTTCATAGTGACACTGTGTTCTATTTGGACGAGCTCATTTCTATGCCATAATCCAGAGGTGTCAATTTCAATTCCTGAAGGGCAGCAGCCCTGCAGAGTTTAATTCCAGCCCTGCTTCAACACATCTATTTTTAGGTATCAAACAAGCCTGAAGGACTCAGTTTGATCAGTTGTGTTTAATACGGGTTGGAACTAAACTGTGGAGAGTTGTGGCCCTCGAAGAACTAAGTTTGACACCTGTGCCCTAATCCCTTCCAAGGAGTCACTCCAGAGGGTAAATCCTTCAAAGTGATTAGGGAATAGTGATAAGGCCTTCCAAATGGAAGCAGGTGTCATTCGGAGACTCAGTCTGACAAGAATATTACAATCAGTGAATTTGTAATATAGATGCTCACTTTGGCCAGGTGTGTGTGAGTGAGTGAGTGAGTGAGTGAGAGAGAGAGAGAGAAAAGATACAGTCAACATCCAATAACAGAGGTGTGTGCAATCAATAAATCAGAGTGTCCAGAAAGTGTCCAGTCTTCAATAGTTTGATGTCTTACTGTAAACTGTGGAGGTGACATCTACAAATTGGCGAGGGGTCTGGATGCAGCTGCAATCTGAGCTGCATGTAATGCTTTTTAATGCCCACACAACCCTAACCCTACCATCACTAGCTCCATTGAGTACATTGTGTCTGACATGCATTGCATCTCTGAGATATGCAGTCTCAGCTTGCATCATCAAGGCTGCATTCAGACACTATTGACAAATTTGCCTGTAACTGTTTTATAAGGTGAAGCCATTTAAAGTTTGCAATGATTGATTGTGCTCACCTATGAAAATCCAACCTTTATTAGCCCACCCTACACTTTTAATGCCAGAGCCTTTTAATTAAAGTCAAGCTTAAAAAAGCAGTTTGTCCAGGTATGGTGTTCATCTATTTGAAATCGACCTGTAATTGCCACTTTAAAGAGTGTTTACACTCCCCCCTCTCATTCATGCCAGCATGGAAAATGATTTTTTTAAAGATGTTTTATGATGATGGCAGGCAAAAGTGGCATGAGTGAATAGTGGACAATCTCATTTTGCAGCGTCACCTTCTGCCTCATGAGGAGATCTGACTGATTTATGAAACCATTCTCCTTTGTAATTCTCTTTCACTCCAGTCCAAAGACTCTGACCTTGGTTTGACATCAATAAAGCAACAAGAGTCAGACTTTACACATGGAAACAAGACATAAGAGTGAAATTTCTCACAAGATTTAATGAAACTGAAAAATGCTTGTTCCTGAAGAGGAATAGAAGATCAAGTGAACAATGATTAGATATGCACTCACAGGCCACTTCATTAGGTACACCTGTCCAACTGCTTGTTAACACAAATTTCTAATCAGCCAAACACATGGCAGCAACGCAATGCATTAAGGCATGTAGACATGGTCAAGACGATCTGCTGCAGTTCAAACCGAGCATCAGAATGGGGAAGAAAGGGGATTTAAGTGACTTTGAATGTGGCATGGTTGTTGGTGCCAGTCTGGCTGGTCAGAGTATTTCAGAAACTGCTGATCTACTGGGATTTCCACGCACAACCATCTCCAGCGTTTAAAGATAATGGTCCGTAATAGTGAAAATATCCAGTCAGGAGCAGTTCTGTTGGTGCAAATGCCGTGTTGATGCCAGAGGTCAGAGGAGAATGGCCAGATTGGTTCAAGCTTATAGAAAGGCAACAGCAACTCAAATAACCACTCGTTACAACTGAGGTATGCAGAAGAGCATCTCTGAATGAACAACACGTTCAACCTTGAGGCAGATGGGCCACAGCAGCAGAAGACCACACCGGATGCCACTCCTGTCCGCTGAGAACAGAAAACTGAGTCTACAATTACTATAGAAGATTGGAAAGATGTTGCCTGGTCTGATGAGTCTCAATTTCTGCTCCGACATTCAGATGGTAGGTTCAGATTTTTGTGTCAACAACATGAAAGTATGGATCCATCCTGCCTTGTCTCAACAGTTCAGGCTGCTGGTGGTGGTTTAATGGTGTGGGGATATTTTCTTGGCACATTTTGGGCATATTAGCACCAATTGAGCATTGTGTCAACGCCACAGTATTGTTGCTGATCATGCCCATCTATTTATGATCACAGTGTACCCATCTTCTGATGGCTATTTCCAGCAGCATAACGCACCATGTCATAAAGCGTGAATCCTCTCAGACTGGTTTCTTGAACATGACAATGAGTTCACTGTACTCAAATGCCCTCCACAGTCACCAGTTATCAATCCAATAGCACCTTTGGGATGTGGTGGAATGGGAGATTCGCATCATAGATGTGCAGCTGACAAATATGCAGCAACTGCGTGATGCTATCATGTCAATATGGACCAAAATATCTGAGGAATAATTGCAGTACCTTGTTGAACCTATGCCATGAAGGATTAAGGATTAAACCCAGGACTAGTAAGGTGTATCTAATAAAGTGGTCTGTGAGTGTAAACTGTGTGTATATATCTTAAAAAGGTTGTCTATTAGCACTGGGCTCCTAAAGAACACTGAAAAAATATTAATTGGATTTACTTTTTTTTTAAATCTAACTGGTTGCAAACAATTTGTGCAAATTGTTTGCAACCAGTTACCTTAAAAAAATGTAAATCCAATAAATCATTTTTCATAATCAGTTTTCACTGAACCTTTAATCTGTTCATTCAACAAAAGTTTCCGCAAAATGGATAAAAAAGGAAGATTATTAAAATGGTCTTCTATGGTTCTTTGAGGAACCAAAAGTTCTTCTATTGCATCACCAAGAAAAGCACCTTCTGGAATGTTTATTTTTAAGATAGCATGACAAATTGATCATAAATTGTGAATCCTTCTTCTTAGTCAACACCAACATTCACAAAAAGAAAATGTCCTGCACAACAAATGTCAAATTAAGTGAGTATATTTACATATGTTACAATATACAAATATGCAAGTGTGTGTATATATATATATATATATATATATATATATATATATATATATATATATATATATATTGTACAGCATTTCAGAACACAAGACACATGCAGTTTTCCGCACAACTGATACAACTGGATTTAAGAGGACTTGTTAACATACAAATATACTGTGACGACAGTTATTGCGGTGGTTTTAAGTGAAACTTTTCTCAACAATAGTGTAGTTTAGTACCAATAGCTTATGCATTTAACACATGAAACACCAAGAACAAAAAAGCAAGCTTTCATGATGTCTCAGTACTTTAAATGCATTTTGACTGTTTTATGTTTCTTTGTTTTTTAATTAACTTTCCTCCAAAGCACGTGTATTGCTTCAGGTCTGGAGCGGAGCTTTATGAACACACACACACAGAGACAACACTTGCTAAAAGAGCACGACATGAATTCAGGCACAATGCAAATGAACGTATCTCCTCTGCAGACCCTGTCGTCAGGCGCATCGGGAGACTGCTGTATCTACAGTGCTGACTTTGTCTTCCAGATTTCATTTAGATTTAAGGCAACATGTTATTTTTGTCCTATCTCTTTATATCTTAAAAGCATATACATATCAAATGTGGAGCTTTGATGTAAATGGCTCATAATGGAATGGATGTTTCTAAACTACTGCCTGATCTGAGAGCTTAATGAGTGTTACGTGCAACAAATCTCTTCTGTAAAGTCAGGTCACATCCCTTCTAGTTCAGGTTTTTTTTTTTTTTTTTTTTTTTTTGCTTTGTTAAATGTGGAGCTGATTTGTTCATGAAATCATCATGTGTGCAGATTGAAATCATTTTTGTTCTGTTTGTTTCTTTTCTTACTAATATTTAAGCATTTAAATTCAATTAAAAAGGAAAGCAAATTCAATGAGGCCAGATTGACTGTTTGTTCATGGGATGTTTGACATTAAGCCAATTCACCCAAAAACAAACAAAACACGTAAGATTGGATTGCAACACAGAATATATCAACAGGTATACTATTCAACAATCACTCATTGCAAATCACTCATTGTTAACCCCACTGTGTACCAACATTTCTCACTGATGTGCAATCAAACATCATATTACATTCTGAAGTCAATTTGGCTCTCTGTGATTTTTCAGTAGTCAGATTGTGTTTTAGTTTTTAATGTTTTCTTGTGTGAATGCATCTCTTTTTTGAGCATTGAATTCTGATAAGTTGTGAAATTAGTAAATTGTTTAACATTTTTGACACTTTAACCCAGGGATGGGCAAACTCGATCCAGGTGGGCCGGTGTCCCTACATAGTTATGCTCCAACCCTAATCAAACACACCTGCTTGTAGCTTTCTAGTGATCTTAAAGACACTAATTAGGGTGTTCAGGTGTGTTTGATTAGTGTTGGAGCAAAACTCTGCAGGGACACCGGCCCTCGAGGATCAAGTTTGCCCATGCCTGCTTTAACCTGTTGCTTGCACTTTACAATAATGCTCCATTAGTTAATTTTAGTCAATGTATTTACTAAAATAAACTAATAATAAACAATGCTTGAACAGCATTTTATAATTAAGCTTCAGCATTTACTATTGTATTATTAAAATCTCATTTCATGCTTGTTAACATTGGTTAATACACTGTTTTTTTTAGAACAAATTAACAATGAATAACTGTATTTTCATGAACTAATGTTAACAAGGATGAGTAAATACTGTAATAAATGTATTGTTCATTGTTTTGTTCATGTTAGCTGTTAGCAAAAACATTATAGGAACATTATTGTTGTGTTACCATGTTATTTTTGGTTTCATGTACATCGATTGCTTTTTATTTTTGACATCGATACATGAACATTAAATACTGTATTCAATGTTAATAGCTCCAAGCTAGACCCTTGAAATTTAGAAATAAGCACAGAATGTGTTTTTTCTACACCTCTTCAGTTTAAAACAGTCCTGAAAAGAATAAAAACAGCTCTTGAATACCTCTTTAATCATCTAAAAAACAATAGCCCATACAATGGGAAAAGCCCTAATGTGGATCTTTTGTCAAATTAAGAGAAGGTCATGTTCAAAATCCTGATAGCAGCAGTGCATGAGGTTAATGGGGAAGTCAGTCAAGTCACAGGCTGGCAGTAGATTCCGTCCAACATGGCGAACTCTCTCCTTTGGCCACTGATGTGCTTCTACGTGGGGTGTTACGCAGTCCAAAAAGTTTGCACGCTGCCATCCTGTACTTCTTGGACATGATGTTGTACAGAATGGGGTTGATTGCTGCACTGAGGTAAAAGAGTACAAAGGAGATGAGATTACAGTAGTGGCTGATGATGGACATGACAGGAGAGCCCATCTCTGTGGATTTGGAGATCAGGTAACGACCCACGTGAAAGGGGAGCCAGCAAAGCACGAAGGCAAACACCACCACAGCTGTGAGACAGAGGTAATGAAAGAAACTCAGCAGGAAAAGGAGCAATTGCTTCCAGCAAACAGTTAGGCATGCACAAAATAGTTCATTCGATAATGAATATTTACTCACTCTTGCAATAGTTTCAAATTTTATGTGTTTCTTTTTTATCACAGAAGAAGATATTTTAAAAAATGTTGGAAAACTGTCGCCAATGACGTTCATAGTAGGTAAAAAAAAAAAATACCATGGAAGTCAATGACAACTTGTTTACTTCATTCTTCAATGAATCTTGTTTTGTGTTCAACAGAAGAAAGAAACTCAAATAGGTTTAAAACAAGTGAAGGGTGAGTAAACCAACAGATTTTTATTTTTATTTTTGGAAGACCAATTCTATTTAATAGCCTCATGAGAGTAAACAACAACAACAATCCACATATTTACAGTAATTATAATTGCTTTTTCTTAGCACACAAAAAGCAGAGCATATTATTTTGAAAGTATAGGAACATTTTGTAGATTTTAATGATGTAATATTTTAATAAATTGTGTCAGATCTGCTACAACTTCCAACTAAACAGGACTTTTTCATTTAATAAAAAATATCTACATCACTGAAAATGAAAACTCAAGTGTCAAATCAATGCCTCCTATTTTGTTTCGTATATTTTCTTAGTCTTATTCTTGAAGGACAATTAATCAACACTGTTACCTTTATTTTGTACACTATAATCTTTTTGTTGGAATATCAGAATTTTATTCTCCTTCTAATAAACATAATTTAATGTTATGACCTTGACTACAAGGATTAAAGAGCAAATAAACCAAAATTTTACTTGAAGCTTGAAGCTATACAGCACTTTTCTGTCATCTCTAAAGGCATCCGTTAGAAAAACACATTAGAATGTTAAAAATTTAAATTTGGACAGTGTTGCCTTTTTACTTAAATAAACTCAATTAACTTAGCTTTTACATGACGAGTTTTTTTAGGTTCTAAAACGAAGAATCAGGACTGAACTGCTGTTTTGTGCCAAGCGCGTCCCGTGCGTAATGGGTTCGCTTGTGCGTAAAGTGCGCAAAATGATAAACTTAATCCGGTGATGAAACCGAACACTTACCCAGCATTTTCACTGTCTGTCTATTGCTTTTATCTCGACTCGAAGCGTTTTCTCCGATTGTCTCCCTCTTTCTCTTCCAGAGCTTTCGCCCGATGAGACTATACAAGACAGTTAAGCAGAACACAGGCAAGAAGAAAAAGATGCTGGAGACCCAAACCATTATGGTTAAGAGCCCAGACCTGATGGCATATTCCGTCGCTTTGCATTCGTTAGTATCCCACGAGTTAGTCCCATTTTCGTGCTCAACCCCGACGAGCACGAACACAGGTCCCGCGCTAAAGAAGGATACTATCCAAAGGACCAAAATGACCCCTCGCACTCGACCCTTGGTCACGACTACCTTTGCCCTAAGAGGAAAACAAATAGCAAAGTATCTCTCC
The DNA here is from genome assembly GCF_903798145.1 of Danio aesculapii. Classification (NCBI taxonomy): domain Eukaryota; kingdom Metazoa; phylum Chordata; class Actinopteri; order Cypriniformes; family Danionidae; genus Danio; species Danio aesculapii. The sequence goes on from NC_079436.1 coordinate 25,424,700, forward strand.
ACACTGAGAGCGGTGATGTTCAGAATGGTCGAGTATGTGCAGCACTCGCTCACAAACTGAAAGAGTTTACAAAGTATGTTGCCGAAATTCCAAGGTCGGTACCTCCAGATTCTGTACAGGTCCAGAGGCATGCAGAGGAAAATGAGTAAATCCGAAAAGGCCATGCTGGACAGGTACAGGTTGGTGGTTGTTCTCATGTCCTTGTATTTGGTCACCACCAAAATGGTCATCAGATTGCCAGTTACACCCACAAAGAAGAAGAGCACGCAGGTGACGGTGACCCCGGTTAGCACTGGAATGGGGAAAATGTTGACCGGTTGCTCGATCCCCCAGTATGTCGCGTTATCATCCCAACTGCAGTTGAAGGAACAGTTGGACCGGTTCGTCCAGGTAGGCATGCTGAGAGATCATGGAGCGTCTAGATGGTCCTCTGAGAGAGAGCTCGGGGAGGACAGTCTGCCCTCCGACTCCCCATCGTGCTGCGCTCAGGGCTACCCAACATTTATTATTTCTCGTGTACAACCTGTACAGCAGCAGGGTGCGAATTATGAGAGTTTTAAAGGTTCTTCGATAATTAGCGCGTTTCCTGAACGATGTCAAGATACGTATAATAAATGTTCCTTTACATAAATGACTCTACAATATTTCCGAAACCTCAAAGTTGAATAATTTTTTGCCAAACAAAAGCTGCGCGAACAGAAGCATCAACCGCCTTTGGAAGTAACCATAGCAACATCTGCTTGAGCTCTTTGATCTGTCGCTCGTGAAAACGACAAAACTGTCATTATCACTTTAATATAGTCTCACAACAATGTTGTTATTGTAGTTTTGAACGCCTTATAGTAGTAAACTTACTTTTAGAGGCGTGCGCACGGGATGCGCGCTGACTGACAATTGGTGCCAAAAAATCCTTTAAAAAGTCTACTCCTCTGAAGGTCATTCAGCATTTCCCGCGCCCTGTTGTACTCTACAGATTTGTAGCTGTCAAATAAATGTCCTCATGACACATCCTACCATCCTTTCCACATCTAAAAATTGGTTCCAACTGATAAAACTCAGAGGATTTAAGGATAGCAATCCAGCTTTTACTGGCAAGTTATCTATCCACACTGGACAGAAAATCGTTAGTCTTGAAGCTATTTAAGGCGTCTTTGGTGTGGGAAGAAAGATAAGTGTACAAGGTATGTGAGAGTCGGAGAGATGAAATCACCTCGCGGAGGATGAGAGACGCGCGTAATGCGCGCTGGCTGTCTGCGGTCAGAGCTGAGGGACTCCTCATTACTGATGTCATTGATTCATCATCGCTTAAAGGATGCGGAATACAGCTGGAGAGTTTCGTGAACGATTCGAAAGTATAGAGATCCACAGTATTTTAAGGTAAAAAGTTATAAGGATTAACTCCTGGTAAACAGGGCCATCTTATGGTGGTATGATAGAATACAGCGCGACACATTCTTGTAAATAAATTTGTTGTTTTTGATAAAATAGTAATAATTAAATTCTACAAAAATGTAAACTACAAGAAATTCCATTTAGCCTACACGCTTGTTTCTGGGGCTCTTGTTGAAAAAAATTCAACAAATTATGACTTGTTACTCTTTCAGAAGTAATATTTCTTTACTTACATGTATTTCTCCTGCTAACATTATTTTTTTGCACAACCACTGTGCATTATACATGACACCCAACATAATTAGAAATTGCGTCCTTTATATTATAGAGATTCATACTTCTGTCTTTCGACAGAAGTGGCGTGCGACCAAGTATTCAGTGTAACTCGCAGCGCCATCTATAGGTGAAAATGGTCGTTGATGCTCTGGTAACAGAAGTCTTCTCGGAATATATCGACTGGTCTTTTCTAATTTGCAGCGGGAATTGGAATGGGAGGGGTGACAACTCTAATCGGAGACAGGACACAATGAACTGTGAGTTTTCTCGAAAAACGAGACTTTAACAGCCAATTTCTGTCGCCTTAATCCATACTAGCAGTAGTTAGTTTTCATAAACACGCGATAGTGGTTTAAAGTGAGTTTTGACAAAAGCCACAGATAATTAACCTTATAAACTGTCTTAAAAATAGCTTAATGGTTACTGTAAAATGCACCTAGATGAATCATGTACTATTATAATCGGGTATGCCGTCAAATATTCCAAGTTTTAATTTTTTATTCTTCAATTTTTTTTTTTTAGAAAGTCCTGTACATTAACGTATGGCTAATATTATTATTTGTGATACAGTAGACATACTGCAAAACGACCTTTAGCTTGATATAACTAACCTGCTATTGCCCAACATTGTTTTATTTGATGTACCAAGAGTATTAAGACACATTTTTAATCAATTCAACACAGAAATGCTTTTCATCATGCAAATGAGATTTTGATGTTGACTGAAAATTCTGGGAAGGGAATGAAGACAGAGATCATTAACCTGTTTTATGACTGGAAAGCGCTGATCTGCTGATATCAAGTCCTTCTGTAAACTGCCATCATCAGTAGCTAATAACATGAACCTTCAGCAAGCCTTTAAAACCATAGACAACAAACAGTTCTTTCTTTCTTTCTTTCTTTCTTTCTTTCTTGTCACTCAACACTTTATCCCCTCTGCTTACATTTTTATCTATATTTTCAAAATCCTACAAGCCAAAATGTTTCTAAATAGTTGCGTGTTTGCTATCAAATGAAACAGACGATATCTTTAAAGCACAGACAAAAATGCATATTTTTTGTTTTAAACCGGAGGAATGAAATGTCAGCTAACAATTAAATTAAATTCCATTTCTTCATTATTTTTCTTGCGCTTTTACAATGTAGATTGTGTCAAAGCAGCTTAACATAGGAGTTGTAGTAAATTAAAACTCAGTCTGGTTTTCAGTGGGGTTTAATTTAATTTTCACTGCTGAAAGTCCAAACACTGAAGAGCAAACCCATCAATGCACAGCTCCACAAGCCCTAAACCAAGCCATCAGCGACAGTGGCAAGAAACAAACTTTCTTCAAACTGACGAAATTGAAGAAAAAAAAAACTTGAGAGAATCCAGGCTCAATTCACCGGCTGGGTTAGCTGTAACATGGGTGAGATGTTACATGATTTTGAAGTCTTTCATGACCAAGGCTAACTGAAATTAAAACCTAAATAGAAATGTGCTTGGAATTGCTTTAACAAGTTTCATTCATTTTACAAGCAACTAACCTAGAGTCTTGGTGTTACAACTGACCTAGAGTCTAGTAGCCATGAATTACAGCTAACAGCTAAAATATTAGCACACACAATTAGCAACTTGATGCATTCTCTTACATTCATTCATTCATTTTCTTTTCAGCTTAGTCCCTTTATTAATGCGGGGTTGCCACAGCGGAATAAACCACCAACTTATCTAGCACATGTTTCACGCAGCGGATGCTCTTCCAGCCGCAACCCATCCCTGGGAAACACACACACTGATTCACACTCATACACTACAAACAATTTAGCCTACCCAATTCACATGTCTTTGGACTGTGGGGGAAACTGGAGCACCCAGAGAAAACCCTTGTGAACGCAGGGAGAACATGCAAACTCCACGCAGAAACACCAACTGACCCAGCCGAGGCTCGAACGAGCGACCTTCTTGCTGTGAGGCAACAGCACTACCTACTGCACCACTGCGTTCCCTTACAAATCAGGTAAAAAGTAAAACATTTTTAAAAAGTGAGCATGTTTATCATAAATTAAGCATGAATTTAACCAGTAATCATCCCTTTAGGTGTGGTGTTTCAGTGGTGTCTGGTCAAAGTCTCTGTTGTAATTGTTTTCTTCACTGGTCTCAGTCTCAGACTCAATTGCCATGTCATTTGCAGTAATACTGCAACCGCTGCAATCTAGAGATACAATATAACCTATAATCTTTACAGCACATGCCTCATTCCTCTTTCAGCTGGAGAGGAAGTCTGTAGCTCTTTAGGCCGTTATAAACAGTGCCAGGCATAGTGTGTGTGTTTTGGTGTAATAGTTTTATCTGTTGACCTTTAGAATGGATTTGAAGCACACAAATGTCTGTGAAGACAAACACACTCTCTTTTAGACACATGCTTGCTTGTAAGCACACACACATACAGTACTATACGTGGTTAGCCTTAAATGAAGGTTCAAATGGACAGAGCACTTGTTTTTCTTATTTTGTCCACTAGAGGGCAAGAACGCTTTATATAATTTTGTTTTGACAATCCAAAATTCAATAAAAATAACATTCAAAATTATTTGCATTTTGTGGGAAGTAATATCATGTCATATTTTGTGGTATCAAAATAATTTAGTATTTTGTAAACTATAAAAAACTTTTTAAAACAATTTTGACACTTTTTTTAAAGCATGTATCACTCTTAGTTAACATTAATTTCACTTAAATGTTGAAATGCTAGTTAATTTTCTTAAACCGTGTTGTTAGGTGAGATTATTAAATTATTAAAAAGCCTTTAATAAGAAACAAAAAAAATTGAATATTAAATATTAAAATAAAATATACCCATCAAAAAAAAAAATAATAATAATAAAAAAAAAAAAAAAAAAATATATATATATATATATATATATATATATATATATATATATATATATATATATATATATATATATATATATATATATATATATGTATGTATGTATGTATGTATGTATGTATGTATGTATGTATGTATATATAAATATGTATGTATGTATGTATGTATGTATGTACAGTATGTATGTATGTATGTATGTATGTACAGTATGTATGTATGTATGTATATATATATATATATATATATATATATATATACACATACATATATATAAATATATATATATATATATATATATATATATATATATATATATATATATATATATATACACATACATATATACATATATATATATATATATATATATATATATATATATATATATATATATATACACATACATATATATGTATATGTATGTGTATATATATATATATATATATATATATATATATATACACATACATATATATATATATATATATATATATATATATATATATATATATATATATATATATATATATATATATATATATATATATATATATATGTATATATGTATATATATATATATATATGTGTATACACACACACACACGCGCACACATATTACCGGTCAAAAGTTTAGGTTTGCTGCACTATAAAATAACTGTTCAAGTAGTTTATAATTTAATTTAATAATTTATTCCAGTGATTTTAATAATGAGTTTTCATCTTCATTACTACAGTCTTCAGAGTCACATGATCCTTCAGAAGTCACTATAATATTAATTATTATTGATTCATTTTCCTTTCAGCTTAGTCCCTTTATTAATCAGGGGTCGCCACAGCGGAATGAACTACCTCAATTTTTATTATTATTATTATTATTATTATTATTATTATTATTATTATTATTATTATTATTATTATTATTATTATTATTATTATTGTTATTATTGTTATTATTATTATTGGTAGTAGCAATAAAAGCAATAATGACTGAATAATTCAATAATGAATTTTGTTTGACACTACAGACAATAAGTAATAAATAAATATTTAATAACTAAGTATTTAACAATTTTTTTTTACATTTAATAAATGCGGCCTTAATGAAAAGAATAATTTTCTTTAAATTACTAAATAAAATTAATATAATAACTAATATATAAAAACTGACCCCAAACCTTTCACCGGTTAAGTGTATATATTAGGCATATATATATATATATATATATATATATATATATATATATATATATATATATATATATATATATATATATATATATATATATATATATATATAATATACTTTATTTCAGTCTGACTTACTTGCTAACTTATTCATTTCTTTAACTTGATTTATTCCACTGTTGTCCTTGAGATTCTAATTATCTTGTATTTTTTGTGAGGTTTATAGATAGTGTGCTAATTTAATATCTTCAACTTCCATTGCACTGTCTCTCATTTATTTCTCCTCTCTCTCTCTTCTTTCTCTCTCTCTCTCTCTCTCTCTCTCTCTCTCTCTCTCTCTCTCACTTGAGGGTCTGCGGTTCAGCTGATATTGTTTTCTGTGTGTGTGTGAGAGACAAAGATGTTTGCTTGCGGCTGTGATAAATGGCATTGCCTGCCATTTGAGCAAAGGTATGGCACACCCTGCCATGGTAATTATTACAGACTCCATAGACCAGAGGTCCTGCGTCAGACAAGGCGGAAAATTGAAAATATAAATGATTTATGGTGCTCAGAAGTCTATCTTCTGCTCTGTCTTTGTTGTTGGCCACAGAGCGTCAGATACGTCCTTTAGTGTGCCGTCTTGCTCTTGTTCTTCAGTGATTAATCCATTTAGACACAGTGAAGTGGAACTTTCTCTCTTCACCATAGAAAATGGATGGATTGTTGGAGGAAGGGCTTCAGGAAAATGTTAGCCATTTGTTTGAGGAGCAGAACTAACCACTCTGAGGTAAACTTTGGCCTGACTGCTGGGCAACCTTGAAATAAGTTGGTTTGTCATTTCGACCTCCAAGTCTTGTAGATGATGCTTGTCATTTTAGCGATCTGCAGCTGTAGTGATCCCTTAAGTATGTATGTATTTGTTTATTTCTAACATAATATTCTATACTATGTATATTATACGATGTCTCAGTGGTTAGCACTGTCGCCTCATAGGAAGAAGGTTGCTGGTTTGAGGCCTGGCTGGGCCAGTTGGCATTTCTGTGTGGAGTTTGCATGTTTTCCATGTGTTAACGTGGGTTTCCTCCAAGTGTTTCCCCCTCAGTCTAAAGACATGCGATATGGGTGAATAAATTAAATTGTCTGTAATGTATGAGTGGGTGTGTAAATAAGTGTGTATGGGTTTTTCATAATATTGGGTTGGAAGGGCATCTGCTGTGTAAAACATATGCTGGAATAGTCGGCGGTTCATTCCGCTTTGGTGACCCCTGATAAATAAGGGACTAAGTCGAAAGTTAAAAGAATAAATGAATGAATGAATAATTCTATAAACAACAGACATATATTTGTTTATTAAAATGGCAGCAAAGACACTTAAAATGCTACAATTTATTTCTATTTAAAAAAAAATACATGAAGCAATTTAAAAAAAGTTATTATTTGTATTTTGTAATGTTTATGTATATATAAAGCAAACAGAAAACCTTCCAAATGTTTTCATTTTGAATGAATGAAACAAAAAGTTTAATATAATTTTTGATGATAAAATATTTGTACACTAAATAATATATATATATATATATATATATATATATATATATATATATATATATATATATATATATATATATATATATATATATTTTATTAATCAAGGATATATTAAGTATATCAACAGTGACAGCAAAGACATATCACAAAATGTTTTTATTATAGTAATTAATATTGTATTTCAATTATAGATGTTGTTGTTCATGTTTGAAAAAAAGTTTGGTTTTAGATTATATTAGATTTTTGTATATATTAGATTTTAGAAAATATATATACTGTAAATGGGCGTCACGGTGGCGCAGTGGGTAGCACAATTGCCTCACAGCAAGAAGGTCGCTGGTTTGAGCCTCGGCTGGGTCAGTTGGCATTTCTGTGTGGAGTTTGCATGTTCTCCCAGTGTTTGCGTTGGTTTCCTCCATGTGCTCCAGTTTTCCCTACAAGTCCAAAGACATGCGCCATGAATGGGAGTGTATGGGTGTTTTCCAGTGATGGGTTGCGGCTGGAAGGGCATCCGCTGTGTAAAACATATGCTGGATAAATTGGCAGTTCATTCTGCTGTGGCGACCCCTGATTAATAAAGAGACTAAGCTGAAATGAGAATGAATGAATATACTGTAAACATTCATGTATGTGAATCAAAGAGACTTTATCCAAATGTAGAAGGAAATTTATTCATTCATTCATTCATTTTCATTCATTCAGCTTACTCCCTTTATTAATCTGGACTTATCCAGCACATGTTTTACACAGCGGATGCCCTTCCAGCTGCAACCCATCACTGGGAAATAGTAAATATAGTTGTAGTAATTCTTAATGAAACCTGAAAAAATAAGTTTTGTAGAATCCTGAATAAAAACACTCCATTTCCTCTTTAATCTTAGTGAGTTCTGCCAAAAATGACCAAACTATTCCAGACATCTCTCTTGCGATTTTTCATTTCCTTGAGGAGATATCAGTGAATCTAAATGTATAAAACAGCTGAGCAGGGCATGAGCATATTGTATATAGCTGCACTTGATTGGCTGAGAGACTGAGCGTGACACTGGAGAACACAGGAAAGGCCCCGCCCTCTTCACATGCACTGGCCTATGACTGATCTCTTCACTGCCCTCTTGTTTAGTCTGTTTGGAGTCACAGAGAGGGAGAGGGACTCTTTTAACGCTGTCTGAAAAACTATGAGTTAGTCTTTCACTGTTGTGGGAGTCAAACAGCTGATATATCATGTGGAAATCACCAAAGCAGGTCAGTGAAACTTTGGGCTGTTTGTTGTTGTAGCTTCATGCTCTTTGCTCACAAGTGTATGTCTCAGCTTGCAGAGTTGAAGGGAATGAAGACTTGGAAATTTCTAGCTACAGTTAAGACAGTTTGTGTGTTGAATTTGGACATGTGAAAGATTTTCCGGTGCCGATGTGTCTTGGCTCCTTTTTCACCCCAGTGTGAGAGGCTTTTGTATCCATGTTGGAATGTGTGACCAGTGCACAAGAGAGAAAAGTCAACTTGGCTCCAAAATCCCTTATTTTTTCAGTTGTTCTCAAGGGACAGTAATACAGTATACTACTATTGAATAGTCAAAGAATAAAGCGCTACACCCTGTATTCTGACACTTTCTCAGATAATTGCATTTGTTTTGACTGCCTTTTGTTTTAAATGGCCTTTTGTGTTTGTGTTTGCTTCTCTCTTAATCTTTCATCATGTCATTCATTAATCAGAACTCATGAGACTTCTGACCCTGAACTTTTGGGTATATCATGCTATCACTATCACGTGTAAAATGAGCAGCTATACTGTGGTTTTGTGTAGCGAACACCATCCTATCATAAATTGCCTTCAGGTGCAAAGTGCATTCGCTCTGAAAACAAATCTCAATGAAAGTCAGGCTTTTTTTCAACAGGAGTAAACTAGATAGAACTTTTTCAATAATTTCAAATATGAAAGATGATTACCTACCTTGCTATGTCATCTGTTTGTTAACACAAACATACAATTATGAGATCAGATAAACATGCGGTAATTTCGTACGTACGGCTTTATGTCATGTAGTGACAATGCTATACATTCCCACAGCTCACTTGTTGCAAACGTGCCTCAACACACACAAGTGATTCCTGTGTCTCCAGTACAGTGTCTTGTGAAGCTCTAACCCACACGGTTGCATAATACAGTATATATTTTTTGTTCTGCTCCCAAAAGCCTGGAGCCTTGTCTCCATGACGAATTACAATGGGCAGGAACTTGTTGGCAGGAAGCAACAGCTGATATCCCATCCACAACACGCAAAAGAAGTGAATGTTCTTAACTTTTTTACTCCTCATTATCTGTGTACTTCTGTAGTTTAGTACTCAAAAGAGCACTGGTGCTTAAATATGTGTGTTCTGAGGGAGGAAAGTTTGTAGTTTTGTAAATTGATAATTAAGATTTTAATAATGAATTTAATAATAATTAATGATTAAGATTAAAAATAAGTTCTTTTTAAAAATCTTTTAAAAACACGATTACAAATATATTGGCTTTGATGATTCATTAAGAACTTTTAACACCCATAGAACCTTTTCGTTCCACAAAAAGTTCATACAAATATTTTTCACAGCTTCAAACAAAGGGTTGTTTCAAAAAACATTTCATTATTTATTTTTTTTTGCAAAACCAAAAATGGTTCTTCTATAGCAGAGATGCCCAAACTAGGGCCCACTGGCCAAAGTTGGCCCATGATTTGATTTGGCCCGCCATCCCATTTGAGAAAAAAGGGAGAATGATGGGGATTGTTTCGAGTGTCAGCTTGATTTAATGTAACCCTTTGTTCATTTGTTTTATTGTTAAAAGCTAACATAAGTGAAATGTTTTAATTAAATGCTGTAAATTAATCCGATTTAGTTTAAATGTGCATACTGTCACCTGACAATGCAGAAAATTTGGTGAGCAAATCAAGTCAAAGGCAGATTCTGCTTGACTAGTGTGCTCAGCATTGAACTCCACTGTGTTATACATGTAATTGTTTATGCTTTTATTGCAATAAGTTATCATTTTAAAAGTTATGCTGCATTAGATAATATAATTTAATGTTTTCTATTCCTTTTGAAATGTTATGAAATAACTTATTAAATTACTAATGGCAGCTTTAATGTAATATAGTTTGGTATATTTAGCTTGGGCCCAAGGCTCTCAATGATATTTTGTTTTTGGCTCTTCATGTGAAAAAGTTTGGATACCCCTGTTCTATAGACATGGTTGGAAAAATATATTTTTGGAATCTTAATTGTTAAAAGTGTAATTTTGCTTCTCAAAAGTTTTTTTTTTTTAATTTATTTACATTTTTATTTATATTTAATATTTTATTTTAAAAAGTAAAAAAAAAATACTGAAAATGGGGCTTGTGTTGAAAGGGATTATTTGTTTATGTTGGCTTGACTTGTCTAACAGTCAGTTATTATTGCAGCTTTTTCCTACAGTACAGGATTTGCATCAGTATTTGTTTTTTACGAGGTGTAGTGCAGCGAGCCAATGATTATAAAGGTTCACAAGTTTTCTTTTTCTTGTTTATAGGTGCTACAGTACATATTTATTCTGCTTTTTCATTGCCAGCGTATGAACACATTATTGCAAAACCTTTTTTTTTTTTCTCAATGTGAAGGACAAAATAAATTGAGAATCTTTGTACTTTTCCAAAGCACTTACTTCCATTTTTGACACTAGGCATGGGCTGATATAAGATTCTGACGGTATTATAACCTTAGATAAAATAATATTACGGTTTCACGGTACTATGATTACTGCTCTAAAATATATGCTTTTTTATTATCTGGGTAAAAAAACAAGTACTTTTTTCCCTTTTGAACACCAATATATTTTGTTTTAAGAAATATGTATAATATTTTAGAGCAGTAAACATGTCAGGCAACATTCAAATGAATCATTGACTTCTGCTGTATTCATTAGTTTCAAAAACACAGATTTCTTTACAATTGTTGGATATCTTTTCTGCTGGAGATACTGTTGTCCTAAAATACAAAAAAAAAATAACATAAATAAGAAATCTTACACATACCTTAGATATTTTTTGAAAACAGTTATTGTCACATGCATATTTGACACACACACACACACACACACACACACACACACACACACACACACACACACACACACACACACAAAAAAAACATTATTTTAACTTTTTACTCTCCCTCCACTTGTTCAAATTACAGGACTACCAGATTCCAACATTCCAAAATGAATATGGATGCTCCGATCGATCGGACGAAGATTGGTATCGGCCGATTATCACATTTTATGACTCGATTGGTACTCTCTAATCTGGCCGATTACATAAACCTATCGCAAGCGTTTGTTTATGGGTTTACGAGCAAAGGAAGATGCATTTTAACTTCTTATGATGCACTCTAAACCTTTTCTTCTTTGAGTTACGTTGAATTATTCATCCATCATTTACAATGTTTCCAAATTGCATTGTTAGTCATTTTTCTTACCAATTTATTTTTTGTTTTATCTATTATTTTCTGTAAAGCTGCTTCTGACCATGACGTGTTAACACTACATTGTTATAAGAGATGTGTTTAAGGAATTACATACAACATCCTTCATTTATTCTCTCAGGAAAGGAGAGATCTCCACTTAAGTATCATACTTCGAGGGAAAATGTGCTTTATGCAATGTTAAAGTTATATAAAGCTTGAACCATGAGAACCGGTACTCTGTATCGGCCGATAGCCATGAAAAGGAATTGGTATTCGGTAACGGCTCCAAAAATTCTGATCAGAGCATCCCTTAAAATACTGTTTTTTTTTCCATCCTTAAAGGGATATTTCACATTCATTCTCCCACATGTGGTTTTAAACCCAAAAGAAGATATTTTAAAGAATGCTGCTTGCTGGCACCCATCGACTTCCACAGTATGAAAACAAAAAACTGTGGAAACCAATGAGAGGCAACAACCAGCAATTTCCAAAATATTTTCTTTTGTGTTCAACAGAAGAAAGAATCCCAAATATATTTTGAACAAGAGAAGGGTGTATATATGATGGCAGGATTGTCATTTTTGGGTTAACTATTCCATTAACATGACATGACTTCAGCATTCTATTCCCTGTGAGAGAATTAGCCCTAAATGACATTTCCCATAGTTTTAAATGACAGCTCTGTTTTATTGCACTTCTGGCCCCTTAAATGAAGTACTGTGAGTGTTCTCAAAACTTTCTAGATTTTGCATACTGCACAGTAGATAGAAAACCAATTTGTCTGTAAAATCACATGCGCATAATATGAGTTAACTGATAAATGCATGCAACCTTAGTCAGGAATGCTCCAATCTGAGATTGTAGGGGCTGGGCTGTAAGATATCTGAAGAATCATAAAAATGCTGTATTGTACCAGCTGAGAGATAGCTGACGCATCTGATTCACTGCCCTTCCCTGGCCTGCACATCTCTTTAAAGCTGCCTCTAAAGGTCAGCTCACAGGTGGGAGACACGCATGAGATACACTCATAAAATGTTCTCCCACACAGAAAGAATGAACCCTCCATTAGGAAACTCTCTACCATTACACTATTGTTTAGCCTGCAGACTAGCCTGAGCGTCCTGCATATTTATAGTAAACACACACATCATAGATGGTCAATTGAAGTCATCCTGTTTTTGTAATCTGTCATATGTTTCTGAGTCAAATAGAATCAGAATCAGAAGAATCAGAAAGAGCTTTATTGCCAGGTATGTTCACACATACGAGGAATTTGTTTTCGTGACAGAGCTTCTACAGTGCAACAGGATTATAGAGACAGGACAAAAAACAGATAATAAATATATTTTAAAAAATAGAAGTAAGTAGTGAGTGCAAATATACAGATTGACAAGTGTATGTACAGGTATATTACTATATACAACGTTATATGTGCAGCTGTTATGTGCAAATTGGCATGTAAAGTGTGTTGTTAAATAAGTGTATATGTGTATAAAAGTGTATGGCAAGTAGTGATGTTGAAAAACAAATTCATTGATTTGGCCTGGGCATTTTTCACTTTCTTAAATGTTTGTGAACTGTCCCATCTTGGTGCCCAGTAATTCCAAGAGGTATACTTTTGCACTTTTTATGCATGTGCGTTTGAGGTATCAATATGGGCACTAAGCTGTTCGGTTCTAGCGTTACGAATGTGACATTTGCAGTTAAAACCTAAAACATAAATTCATATAAACATCTGTTTATACTTTCCAAAACCAATATATTGATCTATAAACATTTTTTAGATTTTAAATGGGGAAAATGAACAACATTGTAGAAATTCTGTGAATTAAACTGAACAACCCAAAAGAAATAATGCTTATCAAAAGGAAAAGAGTTGGCTCTCTATAAAAAAAGACATTGATTTTATTTTTTATTTACGTCTTAGCATTTATGAGGAAAAATCTTTGTTATGGATGTCACACCTCCCTGTTATGGATGTGACAGATGTGAAATTCCCACTTGTGTGACTTTGGTAAGTCAATTAAAATAGTGACAGATTGAAAACAGTTACAGAGACATTTTTGATTATTTTCACAGTAGTGTAAAATACATGCCTACTCACAAATCTTAGAAAGGGTTTAGCTGTTTTGGTGAAAATAATTTTTTTTCATTGCAAGGTTGACATTTGCATGCAATTGCTCCCACAAATATGTACACTGCAGATCTTGATGGTCAATTCCGATTTTGTGGCTGTATTCGTTTTTTTTTTTTTTTTTTTTTTGATGACCCGCTTAGGCTTGGGTGGTAATACGGTAATATGGTATACCGCAGGATCTAAAAATAGCAACGGTGTCAGTTTCAATACCGTTATACATCATATATGCACGGTAATATCATATACAGATGTAAAATAGGGAGGAGGTTTAACTGTACCAAAATTTGGATACCGCCAAAGCCTACGACTTACATTATCTTTTGAAAGTGACTCGTATCGAATTGTCTGTATTTACACAGCACACAGCAAAGGTACAATGAGCAAGAAAAAAAGAGCGGGTGCTGACAACAACTGATAATAAAAGAGCGGTCTTTTCTCCATTCCTGTATTTTGCAGGATTACATTTTCTTATTCTTTTTGATAAGTTGTTTTTCTATAGTTTATGACAGAAAAGTTCTAATTTTCATGGCGTGATTTATGCATGTGATGTATGCAACAGTTTTAGTCTAGCCTATATTGTTTACTCGGCAGGCTCTCTCGTTAACATGCTTAAATACTTGTGCTACATGACAATACAAAAGCTTTTTTAGTCCTTGTGCGTTTGCTATGGTTTTTAATGAGGCGCTACTCTCATTGACAGGTGAAAATCTGATCTGCCTGCTTACACTGCAAACACGAGGACACAGATCTGATTCATATCGGATAAATTTCCGCATATGAACAAGGCCTGAATCTGATTTGACGAAATCGAAATCCATGTGCTTTGTTGTTTTTACTTTCTTGTAAGCGCTTTGGGTTTTAGAAAAGCGCGCTATAAATGAAATATATTATTATTATTTTTATATGATTTTATTATTTTTTTTCCTGCTTACACGTACATGGGCTGAATCCGATCTGTGCCACATGGGAGAAAAAAAACGAAATTGGGTCACTTGAACCATGCAGTGTAAATGCAGCCTTTGAAAAGGTATACTTCCCAGTGACATTGTGTCTTTATTTCTGTAAGAGTATACCAGAATGCTGATAGATTGTGAGTTTTCTGGAGTAAGAGCATTAAAGTACACGTAAGTAAGCAAAAAATGTTGTCAGCTGAAAAAATAAGTAATTGATTGCAGAGGAGAAAAAGTGATCATAGTTTGATTTTTATATTACAAAAACACTGTTGTGATAGTATAGTATGCAGCGATCAGTCATTTACAGGAACATACAAAGTGACCAAAACTGACAACTTTGCACAAACATATTGATGTTATACTGATAAAGATTTTTGAAGGATATCGAGTAGTTATCCTTAGATTGTGATGATTCAAGGAAACATACATGTACAGGAATCATAAAGTAGTCAGTGTTTTCCTGGAAATGTTTTTTTTTCAAATACATTTCTTTTATTGGTAAAATGGGGGACCAAAGACATCTACCTACATTCCGTGCTTTTTAAAATTTTTCACTAGATTTTTCAATAATTTTTCTGTATTTTTCAAAATCATGTATCAAACATCTGTTCTAATTAAGTGAAATACATTGTAAAATCATGCATTGTTTTCTAGGTCTAAATTAATTATATTTATTGCCAAACATTTTCTCTAATTCCTCTTAAAGTTAAATCATGAAACAGAATGAATGAGAAGATAATTCTACTGTACCATGGTGCTAGGCTTAATTGACTCCAGTCAGTTTTTTTTTTTTTTTTTTGAGTGAAACCAATTTTTTAAAGGGGTGGTCAATCATGAAGGTATTTAAGTTTTTATGTGTACATGAACCATGTTATTATGTCAGATTTTCTCAATATCTTCATATAGTGAGGCGGCAGATGCTGTAAACAACAGCATGCTTGAGAATTTTGTAATAAACAAAACTACACCATTAATTCAAATTCGCATTCAAATTTTATTTGTCACTTACACAGTACAGTATGTAGTGAAATATACGAACACCTTGTGACCTTAAGTTATAGCTAAAGAAAATAACAAATATAAAATATTTTAAAAGAATATAGATGTAGAAAATAGAATAAAATATTAAATATAATGAAATCTTAGCTGTATAAACAAACGTAGAAAACATGGAAGTGTTTTTAACAGTGGCTGGTGCATAGAGGAAAGTGTGTATATCCCACAGGCTTAATATTCAAATAGTCTTTTTGCAGGTCGATTTTCACAGACAATAGTCCACATTGTAAATAATCATGTGTACAGTTTTACTTTTGACCTGTTTATTCCTTTTCATTCTTATTCTGAGACATTCTACATTTTAAAATTACATTTTTAAGACTAAATTCCTCTTTTCTATCCACATTTTTCACTAATCAGAAATGGGGCATTAGTGAAACGAAACCAAATACCTCATGGCTCGTTTCCACTGACTGGTACGGTACGGTTCGGTTTGGTATGGCTCACCTTTATCAGGCTTGCGTTTCCACTAACAAGGGTACCCTTTTGGTGGGCGTGGTGTTCGACAGAAAGTTTCAGTCGACGTCATTCTCGCTCGAGGAAATGTCTACAATAAAGCTGTACGGGTCACTTACATATCATATGAAAAGCACTTCTCACAAAACAGATGCTTTATACACATAAATACTTGTGTAGAAATGTTTATTACTAACTTTTCAATGAACATGAGTTGATTATAACTGCAGATCAAAGACAGTGCGAAACAGCCTACTGTAACATTTGTAATTATATTAAATAACTAAATAAATGAACATATATAAACACATACAGCCCCTTACAGTCTCCGATATGTTACCAACTACAGAAGAACTACACACAGCAGACATTTCGCCCGTATTTAGGTTCAAAACAACTGAAATTATAGCCCACAGTCAGTGAAAACCTCTTATCTGTGTCTGTAATCTTCAGCAGCACATGTAGCCTCTGTTAGACAGTAATTCCGTCATTCCCGGTTCATATTAGTCCAAAAGGTGAAGATAATAAGTTAGTTATACATGGCATTTTGTTCACGTTTGCTGAAAAATAATGTGCTCCTTTTTTCCGGCTTTTCCTTTGTTGCGTCACTCTTGCGTTTGTCAGTGTCTGACAGGATCGGGTTTCAAAAGCACGTCAATAATCAAGGGTAGGTTATTATCATCAGCTCAAGAAGTTTTTTATTTCAGATATAATGTTAGACGAGCGCTAGCAAGAAAGCGAAACCACTCGCGCCTCAGACTGGCTCGTAAAAAACTGCGGAGCACAGGGTAAATCTGCTCTTCTTCTTGGATTTGTGGCTGTTCATCAAGACGACGACAAGGTTTGTTTGAGCCCAGATCGACCATGGCTCGTTATTATATGTATTTATAATTCCGCTATAATCTCTCGCTGTGTATTTCAAACATGGCGGTTTTTTGTTTTCATTCTGGCTTGTTGCGTAAGCGAATGACGTATCTCTGTAAACCAATAGCGTTCAGCTGCGCGTGTGGCTCCGCCTTTTGGTACCC
Source organism: Danio aesculapii (assembly GCF_903798145.1). Taxonomy (NCBI): domain Eukaryota; kingdom Metazoa; phylum Chordata; class Actinopteri; order Cypriniformes; family Danionidae; genus Danio; species Danio aesculapii. The sequence continues at coordinate 25,442,055 of NC_079436.1, forward strand.
TTTCTCGTGTTTGGTTTGCCGAAAAAGTGGTACGGTTCGGTTCGGTACGCTTTTTGACAGTGGAAACGGCCATAAAAGCGTACCAAACCGAACCGTACCACTCAGTGGAAACGGGCCAATAATAAGCCGTAGTTTGCTGCTTTTTTTTCTGATTTATATGATATGATTTGGTCAGTTCATTCATTCATTTTCTTTTCGACTTAGTCCCTTCATTAATCTGGTGTTGCCAAAGCAGAATGAGCAGCCAATTTATCCAGCATATGTTTTACGCAGCGGATGCCCTTCCAGCCGCAACCCATCACTGGGAAATATTTGGTCAGTTAAGAACCATAATTTTGTTCTTTTCAGTGTAACGTGCCTTATATTTTGATGGTATTGTGACATTAAAAACTCATCAAAAACAAATATTGGGCAAATGTCTCACCCAGACAAATAAATATATTTAAAAAATTATGAATTTTATAAAAATAAATTAATTATGGTTTTGATATACACCAACCATAGTTTAACCATACTAGTAAAACCATGGTTATACAAATACTAATTAATGTAACAAAAACCATGTGTACTGGTTTTTTACTATAATAAAACCATGATTAACATTTATAAGGGGTACACTTAAAAAAATAAACTTAATTCCAGTTTCGTGTTTACTTTGGGCAGAAAGAATATTCTAATAATTTTTTTTTTTGTCAACAGTGAAACAGAATTTGCAATAATAACAGTTGAGGTGTTTTGAACATAGCAACATTGTCTCCATGATTGTAAATAGATTTCAGGACTTTCTGTGTCCTATGAGTAAGCATTGAGGGACTTTTCTCAAACTGAAGCAGAATCTGTCAGATGTGGCTGGCAAGGAAAAAATGATGTCATATTCAGTTCAGATTAAAGAGCTGCCAAATAACCACACCTCGGCTTACGCAAGATGGGAAGCTTCAATATTTTAGCCTCTCTCTAGCACACATTATTCCTCTTTCACACAATGAAATGCTCATTAAGCGATCAGACTGAATAGAGCCAATAGCTTCTGCAAACAGCCAATGAGAGGAGAGAGCATTCCATTATGTATAATAGAAGGTTTTGTGGGCTAGTTACACTTGGCAGTAAAATTACTGCAGTCTAAAGGAGAGTAACTACAGTCTTTGTGAGAGAAATCAAGAGAGCAGCCCTGTGTGTTTCCTCCAAGAATGATATTTTTTGTTTTAGGAACACAAATGGGGAATTTATGTCATGTGGAAGGCTTGAGAAATCACTGAACTTGAATCTGTGTGAATGGTGTTAGTTACAAGTGGTGACTAGAGTAGTGTGATATTGGAAAAAAAAAAAAAAAAACTGGCATTACGATATTTTGGTTTTTAACAATCTATAATTTTAAGTTGATTTGAGGTGATTTTGTAGGAGAGTGCATCTGCATAATATATACAAAATAAAATAAACAAATTAAAGCACAGATAAAAACAATAGATTAGTGATGCCCAAACTAGGGCCTGTGGGCCAAAGTTGGCCCATGGTAACCTTTGAATTGGCCCACCATGCCATCTGAGAAGAGAGGGAGAATGATGGGGATGGTTTAGAGATTGTATGTAACCTTTCAGTTGTTTGTTTTATTCTTCAGCAACAAAAAAGCTAACTGAAATAAAATGTTTCAATTTAAATGGTATAAATTAATCAGATAAGATTATGTAATCAGACAGATCGAGGACAATGCAGAGAATTTAGTGAGTGAATCAAGACAAAGACAGACTGTTATAAATATGATTGTTATTATTAAAAGTTTTACTGCATTAATTAATACAATTCAAAGTAATGTTTTCTATTTAGCAATATTATGAAATGAGTTGGAAAGTTACCCAAGGCAACTTTAATGTAAAATAGTTGTGTATATATGCCTTCGGACCACGCCTCTCAAGGATATTTGGTTTTTGGCCCTTCATATGAAAAAGTTTGTGCACCCCTGCAATAGAAGATAGATTAAAATGAGATGTACAGAACTTTATGGTTTTCGGTGTAGTGTAACAGTATTGAGCTACAGAAATTCAAGTATCAAATCTAAAATAACACACGGTGTCTGTCCGTGGAGTCATAAAAAGTCTTAAAATGTCCTAACTCTCACAAACAAAATTTTAGGCCTTAAAGTCTTAAATTTAATGAAATATTGTGTTGTAGGACTTGACTCTGGCCAAGACCTGTTCAATCACCAACAATCCATCTCAATAAAATATTATACTTTTTATATTAAAAATGTCATTCTTAACTCTATTTACCAAAATGGTTTCATTATTTTCCCTGCATTAACATTTGTTTAAAAGTTCTCCATGTATTGACTGCTGAGGACTAGGCATGGGACAATAACCGGTTTCAAGGTTTACCACGGTTTGGAAAAGTCAAGGTTTTAAAACCACAAAAAATTCTGTTAAACCGTTTCTAATGTATTTGTAAGGGTTTTTTTAAAATGTTTTTTTATGTGTTGTAAAGAAATCAGTGTTTTTGAAACTGATGACAACAAAAGTCAATGATTTATATGAATTATTTAGTCTGACATGTTTACTGTTCCAAAATGTTATGAATGTTTCATTAAAATAAAATATTTTGTGTTCAATTGGAGATAAACGTTTTAGTTTTTTTACCCAGGCATTTAAAAATAATCAATTTTAGAGCAGTAATCACAATACCATCATACTGTAGTATTTTTATCCAAGGTTATCATATCGTCAGTTATACCGACACATGGCTACTGAGAACACTGACCTGTGCATACATTTAGTTTATGATAGTTTTAGTAAGTAAGAGTTTGCTTGTTTTGTCACAATATTTAAAATAATATTATATAAGAAATGTATAAAACATTTAATTTTTAATATTAATAAATTGTTATTGTGTTATTAAATGTATAAAATTATAGTACACTTTGATACGGCAAATAAAAATCTTTTTTCATCTGGGCCATTCGAAAAACTCCTTAGCGTTTAGCCCTGTTTGTGTCTAAAATTTCATTAAAAATGGTCATTAAAAGGTCTTAACTTTGAGAAACCTGCAAAAACCCTGCAGTATAGTCTTCATTGTATAAACTGTTAATCTTTGTTAAAGTGACAAAATTAATAATTCCTTGAGCCTAAATGGTTAATTGGCTTGAAATCTGAGTCACAAGCCTTAAAAACACATCCAAATAAAAATCTTTCAGTCACAGTATTAGATTTAAAGTTAAACTTTGCAATGACTTCACAAATCACATGTTCTGAACTCTGGTTCCTGGTTAATTATCATCCCAACTTGACATTGCAGATCCTGTGATATGACTATTGTCGATTCGCATATTGCGCTATCAATGCTGAAACCCTAATGGTGACTTTTTTCCTTTTGTGATGTAATTTCCTGTTTCTCCATATTCTTTCTCCTCAAATAAAACTCTTGTTTGGACATAAAATCCACAACTATTATTATCGGGCTATTAAAACACTCCACTGTCCCGCCACACATCCATTATTCACTCTGTTGGTGATGATTTTGCAGTAGTTTAATGGCTTTAGTGGCTTATGATTACTCTGTTGTGGCATCATCTCTATAATCTACCTGTATTTATGGTTTTAGATGGGTCGCCAGGCCTGTCATTTACCCTTCAGAGCTCTAAATTAATATTCAGTATTCATGCAGCTAACTAACATAAGAATATAAAGGCAAGTGGCAGCTTCTTGGAATTTTTCTTCTCTGAATTTGCTCCCAGAGGCATTGCAGAAAACAGGATGTGGTCTTATTTTTAATAGCCGTTTTTGTGAGAGGATGACGCTAATCTGTTCTTGTGTGTATTATTAGATTAATATTCACTAAAGGCACTCTGGATCCACAGGAGGTGACATTTGACCTCTGATCTTTGGCCTCGCCGAAAGAGGAAATGATTTAAATAGGAATGACCAGTCTAAGGGGTCAAGGTTTGGCTGGTGAGCATGGTTCAGTTAGTTCTTACTGGTCAATGCCATGACTGCACCATTTTCAAAATACATAATTGAATAATTTAAAACACCTTTTCTGGAGGACAACATAGAATATGCTGGATAAGTTGTTGGTTCATTCCGCTGTGGCGACCCTAGATTAATAAAGGGACTGAGTCGAAAAGAAGATGAACGAAACTAATGAGTGAATGTAATGTAAACAACTGTACTGTTTTTGAAAAAGTATCATTAATCATCATGGTAGCATTTATTTTAGGAATTATATATGAAATATAATTGTTTAGCAATTAGGGATGCACGATATATTGGCAGCCATATCGATATCGACCGATAACTGCTATTTTTAATGTTATCGTTATCGGTTTGATAAGGAAATTAGCCAGATTTGTTTTATTTAAAGATTTGAAATTATGTATTATTTCTGATGTTTGAAGCTGCTTTATTTTTTTTACTGATTTTTGTTAATATTCAGTGACTTGGTTTCTTCATGGGTGCATAAGGTTTTTTTTTAGGCAGTAGATTTTATTTATATACAAGAGCATTGCTGTATAGAAAAGAGTATTTAATTAATAAAGTTTAGAGATCAGATATTTCATCAGCTAACATATTGGCTATTGGCCTCCAAATTTATTGAGTTATCGGTTATCGGTAACAATTACAAATAACCATATTGGTGCATCCCTATTAGCAATATTTGAACTGTTCATATGATGGAAAAGCCAAATTTCCAGCATCTTTACTCCAGTGTTTAATGTCACGTGATCCTTTAGAAATCATTCTAATTAGATGATTTGTTGCTAAAAGGATATGATTTAATATATTATGAAATTGCATTATGTTGTGGTATATTCACATTATTGTATAGTGTAATTGGAAAGCTTTCTTCTTGTTCTTGTTTCTTTTATGTTTCTGAATGAAAGATCATGAAAATAAATTGTACTGGCATTACAAACTAATCAAAGAAATTAAATTATCTTGAGCTTTGCTTCAGGACCCAGATTTTAAATTGGACATCAAGCGGTGACACAACACTGTTCTGGATTTGTTTATCATCTAAAATTGAATTTCAATATTTCATGCTCTTGGCAGCCAGTAATTCACCACACAAAACAAATGATTGTTGGCATGAACCAACTCTATCTTCATTGCTAGTGAACCAGTATTTAATATTCATGATTTTTCAAGGATGAGTGCATGTCACGCAACCTGACCATGACAGAATATACCTAATTTTTCCAGCTTCTGCCAAGTCACAGTTGAGTTTCATCCAAAACTAAAGTTTTACCTTTGACATCACCTTTAAAACAGGAAAAATATTGACTTTTCTATTATAATTATGCGCACGTTTTTGTGTAGTTTCATATATTAATGCCATTATGGATTTTTTTTTTCCTTACTATAGTGTTTGAAAACCATTGTATTTGGATATTGACTGGATGTGAATGTTAATGTGTTCAAACAGGCAAAGCTGGACCCTCAAGCTAAAGAATGCTGAATACGCTTCAGTGAGTCCAAAGGAAACAACTCCATCTGATACAAGCAGACATGAGTGATTCAGTGGAGAACCTGGACACCAGGGAACTGGGCTTCTCCGATGCTGAGGATGAACCTGAAGAGGTGGACTGTGACTTCAACCCCTCAGGTAAGTAAATAAATACAGACCCAGACCGTCTGTTTGTAACTCGTTTAAAATGCTTCTACGTACTACTTTCTAAAAGAATGTACTCTTTTTGTAAAGAATAAGCATGTACTTTTGAGTGTGTATTTGTGAGAGGAGTAATCAAGCACTGAAACATATTTTGTCATAACTGCATCTTTAACATGCTGTTCACCTGTTAATTTTCATGCATTCTTTTGTTATTTAAATACAGGCTAAAACTATGTGTTCACAGGGCACTTTTCTCTTTTTCTTTGAAAAAAAACTCTATTGGTTGGGTTTAAGGTCTATGGTTTACTAGGTGATCAGTACGATAAGCCCCACCTTCTTGTGGACATGTACAAGAATAATGTTTAACCTGAAATGTACAACAAAATGTACCCCAAGTCAGTGGTCCTCAACCTTTTTATCACCGCAGACCGATCAGCACTTGACAATTTTACTGCGGACCAGGGGCAAGGCGTAGAGGGATATGTAGACTGCTAGGCAACCATCAACCGTTTTCTCAGTTTATGACAAGCTGACAAAACATTGCTGTAACTCTGATACAAATACTATTTATACATGAAATTAAAAAGCACTGCAGTGTTTGGGTGTTCTGTGTTTGTATGAAATAATTAGTCTACCTAAATGTGTAGGTAAATGTGTACCTAAAAATTGGTTTGCAGCATGAAATGTGTCAGTGTTGCTTTCAGTTAGACATATACTTCAGTTACTTCCAGCTGATGTGCTGTTTTCATTCACACACTTTGATGGACAGAAGAGAGGAAATGAACTTGTGTATCCAAGTTTAAGTAGGTATCAGAGCTACACCTTCTGAACACACAACTAATATGGACCAATGGGAGTTAAAGAGATAGTTCACCCAAAAATGGAAATGTGTAGTTAATTTACTCACCCAACAAGTCATCCAAGATGTAGGTGACCTTTTTTCTAGCTGAATTTGTGGTCCTTTGTGATTTTATATAATGGCAGTGAATGGTGATTGGATTTATTGATTTAAAAATAAACCCATAAAAACACATTTAAATCAATAGTCATGGCTTCTGATCAATGGCTCTCACCTTGTGAAGCGAAATGATTGGTCGGAGTGAGAAATTGTTTGTCAAAAAGATCTTGGCGCATGTGCAACTGTAGTCTGTTTTAGTCCTTTATGAATGGGTGAGGGCTGGTGACACAATCACCAACATCTATCACCAAACTGTCACCTAACACACCCTCTCTCTTTCATCATTAAAGTGACAGAACTACAACAGAATACAGTCTCATATGCACTTAGAAGTGTTTGACCAGGCTGTGGATTAAAGCTAATAATAGTGTAAATAATGTTACATTTCTTACACGGGCTGATTATTTTTCTTCACATGACCTCAGTGGAGCAGCCATAGCTATTGATTTGGACTCGCTTGTACAGTATGTGTTTATTTTTCATTTAAAATAACCTTTCACCATTCACTGCCATTGTATTGCAGTGTCAAACTCAGTTCCTGAAGGACCACAGCTTTGCACAGTTTAGCTTAAACACTAATAAAACACACCTTTCCAAACAAATTGAGTCCTTCACGCTTGTTTGAAACATACAGATAAGTAAGTTGAAACAAGGTTGGATCTAAACTCTTCAGGAACTGAGTTTGACACCCCTGCATTATATGAATCACGAAGGACCATGGATTCAGCTAAATATCTTCTATAATGTTCTACAGAAGAAATAAAAAATCACTTACTTGCATCTTGGATGACCTGTGGGTGAGTAAATTAACAGGAAAGTTTCATTTTTGGTGAAATATCCCTTTGTTTTCCAGTCACAGTAAACTTTTCCAGAAAGTTCACTTTGGCAATCTATTTCTAGCACCTGAAACGAACTCCAAAGAAACATTGCTTTGAACTGCGTTTGAATAAAATTACATCACACCTGTTTATTCTTTAATTTCACTTAAAGTCGGTTGAGACCTTCATTGAACGTAATTGACTCCACATTGAAGCTGAATTACAACACTTTTGAAAAAAAATGGAGATGATGTTTCCTTCATCCCCTACCACAAAATGTCAAAAGACTTGGTTTTCTAAAACTTCAGCTTATAATTCTTACTAAGCACGAGTCATGTTTCAGGATTCTTTACCTGTACAGAGTCTCAAGGAATCTGATATCGTGTGCTTGTGGAGACTCCAACACTGCTGCAGTTCTCTAGGACAGGGGCAGTTTCCATACAGTAGTGTTGCATCTTTCTTGTGGCTATTTAGGATGTTTAATAAAAAGAGGTTTAGAAAAACAGTTTTTTAATGTGAGTTGCATCTAATTTTTAGGTTTCGGAATCTGTAAAAGGAAACCTGTACTCATTTGAATACAAGGCTTGTTTCACTTCCAGCCCACCCTGAAATTTAAACATCCCTTATTAAAGGGATAGTTCAGCCAAAAATCAATAATCAGCCATCATTTACTGTTCTCACCTTTGACTTGTTCCAAACAAGTTAATTTTCTTTTTATTCTTTCAGTTGAACTTAAAAAAAGATATAACAACTTTTGAAACCTGTAACCATTGACACTCATAGTAGGGAAAACAAATATTATGGAAGTTAAGGGAACCAGGTTTTCAACAGTCTTAAAAATATCTTTTTTTTTTTTTGTTTAAAAGGCTTTATACTGTGCGTGTGTGCGTGTGTGTGTGTGTGCGCGCGTGTGCATATACATACAGAGAATGGTTCAAAAAAGACGAATGGCCAGACTGATAGAAAGGTAACAGTAGCTGAAATAACTACTCATTACAACCATGGTATGCAGAAGAGCATCTCTAAACGCACAACACATCAAACATTGAGGCGGATGGGCTACAGCAGCAGAAGACCACACCAGGTGCCACTTCTTCCAGATAAGAACAGGAAACTGAGTCTACAATTCGCACAGGCTGACCAAAATTGGACAATAGACGATTGGAAAAATGTTGCCTGGTGTGATGAGTCTCGATTTCTGCGGCGACATTCAGATGGTAGGATCAGAATTTGGCGGCAACGACATGAAAGCATGGATCCATCCTGCCTTGTATCAAAGGTTCAGGCTGATAGTGTTGATGTAATGGTGTGGAAGATATGTTCTTGGCACACTTGGGCCCATTAGTACCAATTCAGCATCGTATCAACACCACAGCCTACCTGAGTATTGTTGCTGACCATGTCCATCCCTTTATGACCACACTGTACCCATCTTCTGATGGCTATTTCCAGCAGGATAACACACCATGTCATAAATCGTGAATCATCTCAGACTGGTTACTTGAACATGACAATAAGTTCACTGTACTAAAATGGCCTCCACAGTCACCAGAACTCAATCCAATAGAGCACCTTTGGAGTGTGGTGAAACGGGAGATTTGCATCATGGATGTGCAGCCAACAAATCTGCAGCAACTGCATAATGCTATCATGTCAATATGGACCAAAATCTCTGAGGATAATTTCCAGTACCTTGTTGAATCTTTGCCACAAAGGATTAAGGCAGTTTTAAAGGCAAAAGTAGCTTGGAATTGGTAAAATGTGTTTTGGGGAGGAAAAATATAATCAGAATATTTTTTGCTCACACTGAAAAGTGACATGACTCTTGAAACTATTTATTTTGCAATGATTTTCCAAACAGGAAGTAATAAAGGCTGGACGTGTCTGTCTGATAAGACATCTGGAATAAAAGTGATGTGTGTCACAGGGAGTGATATGAGGACAGCTGTGTAACATGATGAAGCACGTCACAAACAAGCGCTCGCATTCCCCACAGACATGCCTCACTCCTCCCTGTTGTTTTCCCACAGGTGTGTCCCGTATTGGGTTCTCTGCCGTCTACCGGACAGTCGGCTTTAAAGACACCGAAGCACATGTCTATCTGACTTCTCTCCCAATTACTGCCAAGATCCTTGATGTGGAGCGCTTCACCAGAGCTCAAGATCGCTTCAAGTTCTCCAAACACAGGAGCGTGTCTAAGGTCTGTGGAGCAAACACAGTTTAAGAGATTGAACAATGTCACAGATCTCACATCACTGCTGTATCCACAGGCTATGCCAGCGGTGTTTAAGATAGAGCTCAAACATGGGAACTTCACCTGGATAGTGAAGAGAAAAGAGAAGCACTTCATGGAGCTGCACAGAGAGCTCCTGAAATACAAGACCCTCATGAGGATCCCACTGCCCACCCGCAGGTCAGACCCCTTTCATACAGAAAAAACAAAACAACACTATCAGTGATCTACAGTAGTCAGCGTTTGAAGGGGATTAAAAAAAAGTCCAAGACAAGAATGGATGTTGTTGATTTGTAGTTTTAGGGCAACTTTGATGAAAGGTGTGACCACTTTAAAGGCTGACTACTGTATGTGGTCTTATTGTGGACCATACATGCAAAATATTTTGTATCTTTGGGCAGATTTTGGGTGAATCTTGTTTGAATATACAGTATGTGCTGTAAAGCATTTTCATCATACTCATACACTGCTGTTCAAACGTTTCGATTAAAAAAAGAGTTCTTTTTTAAATGAAATTTATGTGATTCATCAAGATAATATAAAGATTAATTGAAATATTAAAATATTTCTATAGCAAAGTGTTATTTTTTATAATAATTGATATACTGTGGTAGTTTTAGTTAATTCATTATAAATTTTATTTTTAATCTTGAACTTTCATTTTATTTAAGTTCTGTTTTTTTTTATATTTATTTAGAATAGGGTTTCCCAAACATTTCAGCCCCACGACCCCCAAAATAACAATGTCAGTGATTCCCGATCCCAATTTTTCTCAAAGGTGGTTATAAATGTGTAAACGTTGCACACACAATTATAGGTATACAGTATACAAACACCAGCATTTTGACAACACAAAAATGCAACAGTCTAATAAAGGTTGTCAGAAAATTTACCTGGCCCCATAAAATCAATCTGCTGCAGCTGAGGCTATTGCTGTGTGGTTAATCTAAACACCCCAAGATGTATTGGAATGACCCAAACAAATATGGTCATACCAATAGTTTAATAAAATTTATTTGAGCGACCTCTCGTCATTGTCCCACAACCCCGCAGGGGGTCCAGACCCTCACTTTGGGAACTTTTGGGATTATAAAGTCAAACTAAAGAAAAATGATAAATATCTTCTCTGAAAAAAATATTTTAAAATATAAAATATTTTAAAAATATATTTTATTTTAGTCTATTTTGCATTGTTTTTCTTTGTTTTATAAATAACCAAAAAAAAGGTTTAGTTATATGGTTAACTTTTTTCAAATATAAGATTGTATGATATTATTTGTGCCTCTTTCACAATTTGACAATTGAATTTCAATAAAAGTTTTTTGAATTTAATTAAAAATTCAATGGTTCAGTGGTTGGCGCTGTCACCTCACAGCAAGAAGGTCACTGGTTCGAGTTCTGGCTGGGTCAGTTGGCATTTCTATGTGGAGTTTGCATGTTCTCCCTGTGTTCGTGTGAGTTTCCTCCAGGTGCTCTGGTTTGCCCCAAAGTCTAAATACATGCGCTATAAATGTAGGTGAATTTAATAAGCTAAATTGGCCGTAGAGTATGTGTGTGAAAGAGTGTATGGATGTTTCCCGGTGCTGGGTTGCAGCTGGAGGGGCATCCGCTGTGTCAAACATATTCTGGATAAGTTGGCGATTCTTTCCTCTGTGGCAACCCCTCATGAACAAAGGGACTAAGCCAAAGGAAAGGGAATGAATGAATGAGACCGTTTTAAGTTGTATTATTCTATTTTATTCTTCAATTTTATTATATATATATTCTTTATTTTTATTTATATATTACATAAAATTCTCTAATATTATTCAACTAATAAAGGAAGCCTTGGTGAGGCTTTTTTTTATGAATATAAAAACAATACAGACCTCAAATGCTTCAACGGCAGTGCAGTGGCCATTTGAAAAACAACACAAAAACACTTTATTTTGAGTAGGTTTATTGCTTTCATAATATATCCGCAAAAGTCATGCTTGAGATATTTGTCTCTAAGCTCTTGGCACAGGCAGAATGTCATTTTAAACTCAAGAGTTTCTCCCTAGGATGGGATAATGAAGGTTGAGCTGCTGCTGCTGCTGGATTAATACACATTCCAAGTCACCTTAAACACAAACATGCAGTGCTTCAAACTTAATCATAAATTTACATTGCTTGCCCTATTGTCAGATGCGTGTGTGCTGTTTAATGTGCTTGAGATGTGTTTTCCCCAGCTGACAGTATTTATCTTATGGTTGTGTATTTGACTGTGAGTGTAACAAATTGCTACAAGTATTGTCATTACACAT